>NC_039253.1:8530707-8839571 GCF_003368295.1 Carassius auratus
GACATGCATGAAGAGCGCTAATTAATGTTGTTATGCAACTTTTGAATCTAAAGTTGGAAATTAATGATAGGCCCAAAATTTGTCAATCAATAAATAATCTGCAATCATTAACTAAAAAAAATATAATAATAATAATAATAATAATAATAATAATAATAATAATAATAAATTAAATAAAAATACTTAGAAAATGGAAAATTCTCAGGCCACCCAAGATGTAGACAAAATTTGCATTATATCACTTGATTACCAAGTGATACTCTGCAGTGAATGGGTGCTGTCCTCTCACATCAAAGTCCACTGACATATTTGTTCACTTGTTCTTGTAAATGATGCTTGATCTGTGCATATTTCTCCACTGATTCAGACGAGATTACTTTTTCACTGGAGGAAGTGTCATTATGGATTATGTGTTCCCAGGAAGCAACAGTTAAAAGTTGAAAATGTCTTAATGATGAAATTGTTTGTTACAAGCATGCAGCTTTTCATTTCACAAACTGTTCATTGATGGATTCCACTGTTCACTGCAAAAAATCGAATGGTGAGCAAGTGATGTTACTAAATTTCTCCAAATCTGTTCAGATAAACAAACAGTCCTTACAATGAGTTATTTAGCAAATTTTCATTTTTGGTTGAATTATTCCTTAAAGAAGAATAGTCACCTTGAGTCGTGTAGCCTAACCATGCTTTGGATTCAAACTCTCTTACACCACACTATCATAAAATTTTCACACATATTAAGCAAATAAATTATGTTAGTTTAAAAAAAAACAGCTTCACTCATCACAAACAATCAAACATCTGACTCTACAAAAGCTAACATGGTTCAGATCTGACCACCTGTTCCAGAGCGTGACCTCTGATGTGTGACTTCACATCACACCGAAATTGAATTCTATCTCAAATACAAAACAGCCGTCCCAAAATGCCTTAGGATAAGAATAAATAAACTTTGTTTAAACATTTCTTATTGAACCACCTTTTAAACTACTCTAAAATGGAATAGTTTATCAAGTGATGTTCCAGATAAATTTCTATATATTTGGAAATGCATATAATAAGAAAATCAGTAACAATGTATATCAACTTTGTGCACAAATAATCATATTTCATGTATTCACCTGTTATCTTCAAATGTCATTTTAGATAACTGGGAAACGCTAAGAGCAGGCCTTAGACATCTAAGACGAGGTGTATTCAAAATGACAGGATTAGAGAGAAATCAATTCTTTTGAAGTCAAGATGTGATTATAATGCTCTGTCTAACACCCCCTGTGGTTGCACAGACCTAAACAGAAAGGAAGAAAAGGAGAGAGACACAGGGAAATCCTGTTTTCACTCGTCCTCAGCTAATCACTGGTTAGAGCACAGCACCTTCTGTGCCTTAATCTACCACCTCAACCACCTGACGTGCTCTAGAACACACGATACTGAATATCTCAGCTTCACCTAGGTCACTTCTGCTGGGTCGCATCTGCTACCCAGATGCTCTGGGATGATAAAAGGCACAGGTGCACACAGGAACACAAGAAACTCCTGTCCATTCATACACTGAAACTGTACTGTAGTGAGTCTTTACATGAAGTCTGGAGGGTAAAAAAAAACTTGATGCCAGTGAGAGGTGAGGTATAAACTCACTAGTTATAGGCTGGCAGCTAGATCTTAGGTAATCTTTGTGTCAAAAAAAAAAAATCAGAAAATTGTAATTTAATAACTCTAAAAATTGTGTAATAAAGTGGTGTAACCATAAAAGAAAGATTGGTAACGCTTTATTTGAAGGTGTCTTTGTTACTCAGATCACATGCACTTACTATTACACTAACAATAAATTATGCATAATTGCATGCAAGTAACCCTAAACTAAGCCCTAATCCTAACCCTAACCATAGAGTAAGTACATGTAGTAATTATTACTCAGTACTTAAATGTATATTACACTGTAACAAGGGCATCTACTAATATAATAGTATTTTTTTTCTATTTGAAAAATTAAAATTCTATCTACAGTACACTATATATATATATATATATATATATATATATATATATATATATATATATATATATATATGACCTTAACACAGTCATGAGGATCTTTTTTTTTTTAAGCAAACAGTTACACCACACTGGCATTTCATCAGAGCATTGACTGTGTCTCTCGATCCCTACTGGACTGTCTACTTGGACAGCATTTTGGGTTATTATGGGCGCATGCAGACTTTTGGGGAATCGCAGATGCTTTCCTCTTCACGCACTCACTAAGTTCAGCTGATAATGATTTAACTTTTGCATCTGCACACGCAGGATAACAAAACAAAGACAAAACCCCAAGATTTGAGACATTAGCGGGCAGTAAAGTTTCTGCTCTTACTAAGCGAGATAAAGTATTACACGCTGATATTCAAATCAACCACACAATGAATTAAAGCACGTTTATATTTAGAAATAAATATTTAAGATGTCCATGAGTCACAGGGACAGTAGTTCTATATCCTTTGAGGAATAATAATGTCATTGTTATAAGACTACGTCTAAAATGTGGGTCACAGCGGGCTAAAAACATGGAAAACTGCGACATATATCGTGTCTATGACAGATGGAATTTATGATATGAATAATATCACAAATTAAAAACGTTCAGTCTTACCGGACGGATTTTCTTTGATGGTGAATTTCTGAGAAACGTCCTTCAGATGAAGCTCTCCCCGTGGTTTACCTCGGATAAAACATGTAACACCAACTTGAGGATGGGGATGTGAGGACCGTGCTCTATGAATTACTGCCGTTTCATTGACTTGGAGCCCGTGAGCCGGTTTTGACTGATTTTTAGAGTGGGCTGTAACGACTCTTCAGTTTCCCCGCCTCCGATTGTCTAGACCTCGCAGCGACCAATGACGAATCGTCGTCACGCGCAGGACGCAACGCTCCCGTGTCGCGCGCTGATTATAACGTGGCGCCTTCAGCTTGTGGCGCGTCGCGTCGCTGTTGATGGAGTGATGATGGACGCGAGAAAAGATACATTGAAAACTGACATCAAATCTAACTGTTAATCAAATATTAACACTGTTATAATAACATTATCTATCTATCTATCTATTTAGAGGTGCATCTCAATAAATTAGAATGTCGTGGAAAAGTTAATTCATTTCAGTAATTCAATTCAAATTATGAAACTCGCATATTAAAAAAATAAAGTATTTGGTTCTTGTAATTGTGAAGATTTGGGCTCACATTTAACAAAAACCCACCAATTCACAATCTCAACAAATTAGAATTCTTCATAAGAATTGTTGGCCTTTTGGAAAAAGTATGTTCTTTTACTGTACATGTTCTCAATACTTGGTACGGACTCCATTTGCTTTAATTAATTCCTCAATTCAGCTTGTCATGGAGGTGATAATTTTGTTGCACTGCTGAGGTGGTATGGAAGTCCAGGTCTCTTTGACAGTGCCCTTCAGATCATCTGCATTTTTTGGTCTCTTCTTTCTCATTTTCCTCTTGGCAATACCCCATATGGGGTTCAGGTCTGGAGAGTTTGCTGGCCAGTCAAACACACCAACACCATGGTCATTCAATCAAATCCTGCTGGATGAAATGAAATCAGCATCTTCAAAAAGCTGGTCAACAGAAGGAAGCATGAAGTGCTCCAAGATGTCTTGGTAAACGGGTGCAGGGACACGTCTGTGTGTGGTGGCTCTTGATGCCTTGACCCCAGCCTCAGTCCATCCTTGTGAAGTTCACTCAAATTCTCAAATCGATTTTGTTTGACAATCCTCATAAGGCTGCGGTTCTCTCGGTTGGTTGTGCATCTTTTTCTTCCACACTTTTTTTCCTTCCACTCAACTGTCTGTTAACACAGCACTCGTCCAGCTTCTTTGGCAATGAATGTTTGTGGCTTACCCTCGTGGTGAAGGGTCTCATTGATTATCTTCTGGACAACTGTCAGATCAGCAGTCTTCCCCATGATTGTGTAGCCTAGTGAACCAAACTGAGAGACCATTTGGATGCTTAGTAAACCTTTCAAGGTGTTTTGAGTTGATTAGCTGATTGGCATTTCGTCATATTCTAATTTGTTGAGATAGTGAATTAATGGGTTTTTTGTTAAATGTGAGCCAAAATCATCACAATTATCATATGTTTAAGTATTACTACAAAATTTTTCTATGATCTCTGTGAATATCTGCTTTGGCAAAATATTTACTGCACAAAGGAAAATCAACACATTCTAAAAAATGATGCAAAATGTGGCTACTTCAGTTGCTTGAGATTTACATTTTGATATTTTGATAATTTATTTCTTTATCCCCAGGCAACTGAATATATAATCTGTAAAATCTCTGTAAATATGTTTGCCACAAAATTCTCAACATTTCATCCTGTAGTTATAGGGACGTGATGTAGAACTGTTAATTGCTTTTTCCCCCTCTCTGGCTCGAATTTTCTTCAGCATTCAGTATTCTGTTGATTAGGAAAATTTGTGGTTAATTTGGATTCAGATAAAGGTCATTGGAGAGGTACGCAGCATCTAATTCTGTATGTGTGTGTGTTTTAGAGGGACTAGAAGGGGTGACAGCATGTGTGCAATGTATGGGTCTCTACATAAAGACAATGATAGACACAAGTCATATATCCGGCATGTGGCCGCATAGCAAGGATATACAATAACGACAAATCCCCAACAATTCAATGACTTCAAAGAACAGTTTAATATTGAGCATGGATGTCACACAGTGCTGTGGCTATGGGGAGCTAGATCTTAAAGGCAGAGGCATATCCCCAACCACTGTGTCCTGCTGTACTGGACCCAGGTGCGGCAGTACAGCTGCGTCCATAGCACACGTGTAGCACAGCAGTGAGGATCTCCGGACAGCCTTTGGGGGAAAGTTAAAGGGGCCACACTGTGTACCTCCGCACAGCCAGAGTCCGAAATACTCATTTCCTTAACAACATCACTACCAGGAATTATGGGAATTCATATTCATATTTAAAATTATATATAGTTTTCTTCACAATATATATATATATATTGAAATTTGTACGTATATATTTAATATTTTTTGAGAATTGCAATTTGTTATTTTGAATGTCTATTTTTGATGATCTTTATACATTAAATATATTTTATGCATGTAATTTTTTTGTAATTGCATGTATATTTACATGATTGAAGTATGCAATGGAAAAATAGTAAACATAAAAAGGTGAATATATTTTAGGAATAGTACAGAAAAGGATTCTAAATGAGAGCTGATGCATAATCTTTGACACTTCATGATGTGATATCGAAAAAGGTGTTCACTGAGCAAATTTTAATGAATAAAGAATATTTTATAGAGGCTTTTGTGCTTTTTTTTTTTTTTACCATAATTCATATTGAGTAAAATATCTTAAGATATGGCAATGCTCTTAATATATGGCAATAATAAGAATATCATGCTACAGTGAAAAAAATGGTGTAGCATACTTTATATTATGCTCAAAAATTGGTAGTGAATTTCATGATAATTTACAAAGAATTTATTCAGAACACTGAATTAAACATGACATTTTGAAGCAGAAAGACTGAAAAGGTACTTTCTTGCAAAACACACTTCAGTAATCTCTGTTTTATTTATAACTTCAGTATCCCATTCGATACAAATGCTTTTTGAAATAAAAGCCTCTTAAAGAAGTTATTCTGTTGTTGTAAAAGACAGTGTAGATTCAAAGACTGAGTTAGATGTTTTGACAAAGGATGAAAAAGGAAAAAGCACAATTGAAACATAAAAAGCACTAGATCTTACATTTTCAGGTTTTTCAGTCGTTTAAAAGTGACAGCACCACTGCTAAATCTCTCTGACTAGGCTATTCCTGCTTTGATTCATGTTTGCAACAGGCCCAGGCCACTGACAGGGTGAGATAATTACTTTAGACACAAGTAGGTTGCATATCCCAATCCCACCACAACAAGCACTCCTCGTTTAAATTCAGATCCGTTACACATTTCCGTTAACTAGCAGCACATGATGCAACTGTTGACGAGGTAAAAATGTGGCCGTACAGTAACGTCATTGCTGCAGCTTGGCCCAGCACCTCTAATTAGGAGAACGTGGGAAGTAAAAAATCTAGCACAGATAATTAACTCCATTGAACATGTTGTGCTACTCCTGTTGCTGGACGTTAACGATCAAACTCAATCAAGGCCAGTTTTTACAGCCCACCCCAACTTCTGATGGGGGAAGGCACTTTTTACACTGTTGTGGATAGAGGAACATTTCTCGGAAACCCTTACAGTGTATAATACAAAATTCTAATCACATCTTGTTAAAATGATTGCGTAATCCCTCACACACAAATTGTTTTTTTCGTTATTTTAACCAGAAACCATCAGGATTATGTGGCCGCTTTACTGTGTTACGTGTAAGTTATAATATTGCAGATTTTCAACTAGACTATATTCTTTTATACTGTAGTCATGGAAATTGACTTGCCACGTGGCTTGCGGCACAGAAGCTGGCTTTAATAAAAACAGTAGTGAAATACTAATCATGTCTGACAGTGAATTTGGGCGTATGTTAATCAGGACCTCTGGCACTATTCCTTAAATCTAAGACATTATGAATTCATATTACATAGAGCTAAATTGGCCATGTATTCATAAAGTCATAAAACATCATTAGCGTTTTTCATTACCTGAATGCATCAGTGGATGAATCATTACCTCAAAACCATGGTTCACCCAAAATAATAATAAATAAAAATAAACGTGAAACTTAGTTTAGACCAAAAAAGATTGAACCACTTTGAATTGAATTATATAAGAGAAAAAAATTACATTTAAAACAAAAATCTGAAACAACATGATAAATATACGTACACACACACACACACACACACACACATATATATATATATATATATATATATATATATATATATATATATATATATATATATATATATATATATATATATATATATATATATATATATATATATATATATCACATAGTTTATATTTTATATCATACATATTTTGAAGTCATCTTTAAGTAAACAAAGTTTATATATATACATATACACACACATTTAAGCAGCAAGCACTTTGAAGGTTATTTCAGGTTACTATAAAGTGAAACATGAGAGACTATAAAAGCTCTCAGATCTAGTGCTAAGAAATGGAACAAAAGAAGGTGCAGCACCTCTAAACATTGCATAATACAGTGTACAGCAGAAGCACAATCAGTCTTTGAACGGTTTATCAACATTAGACATCTGTCATACCACAAACGTCATGTTTGTTGTTCTTCTCTGGATATCAAAGGTCAGAGATCACTTTCACAGAGTAAGTTCAGAGAGCAGACCCCCCCACCCACCCACTCAAACCCCCTCGCTCCCCCCTCAGGTCTTCACACGGCCCGCTCCGCAGTGCTCGGATGCTCCACTGGGAACAAAGAACCGCTGAGCATTGTTCCTCCCCATGTGCGGAATTCCGCAAGCAGGCCAGGTGCACCTCTATTAGGGCTCAGACATGATGAGGATGCCCCGGGGGGGGCCCGAGAGTGCAGATGGAATTCGATTGAAAGTGAAGCTCAAATGAAAACCAGAACAAGTCCAGATTTTAAAGATTACAGCAGTCTACAAACACAAACAGAGACATAAAAACATACTAAATTTAACCCAGGGACGGTACAGGGAAATGTACAAAACAACAAAAGTGTAGGTGCTTGGGAAAAGCTATAGATGAACCTGCTGATGTTGACACGGCTGGAAATAGAAGTATGGTTCAGTGAGGTGAAGCAGTTCATGCTATGGTAAATATGACCTCATCTACACCACCCCACTGTACAATTCAAAGGCATTCAGAAATCATTTATAAGTCTTTTCAAGAATATTACAACTCTTAAACATTTTTTTTTTAAAGCAATCAATTTAATTTATCAAGAAAGTCTTAATAACTGTGCAAAGGGATCATTGTGTGACCATTTGTTATGCATTAAAATGAAAGAGAAATTGCAGGGAACACAAGGTCAGATTCTGTCAGGTGATTGATTCGGTTTCAAGCCTTCAGATCAGCAAAAGTGCAACTCACACAAACCAAATCCATCATATCTATTGTGGCTATGCTAACCAAGTATCAAACAGACAAATAAAAACGTTTGAATGTGACCCTTAAACCATTCTTACATTTTTTTATCAGTGGCTCATTGTATAAGTCTTTAAACTGGTTGATCTAGTTTTCATAAACTGTCAAGAATTTTTTTCTACACATTTCTTAAAGACTTTTTAAAATTTGCCATGAACAGTGCAAGTAAATCTTGACTTTCACTGATGAAGAGAATGTAGATCAGCTAATGATAAACCAGTTCTCTGAAATAGCTCAAAGGTGCATCTCATGAACCTTCAATTGGAAAGAATATATAGACAGAGGACAAGAGGACAACACAGAAGTTACAAATTCTGGCAATGGACTTTCTAATTCTGTATTTTTGTGTATGTATATATATATATATATATATATATATATATATATATATATATATATATGGATATGGATATGGATAGGAAACACACAGAATTGCAGAAATTGCAGCCTTCTGCATTTAAACTGTCATCCATGCCATAGTTTACATCAGGTAATAATAACAGAGTGCACTTTTATATTGACAACATGACAAAGCATTTTAACTATCTTGTTTGTGAACAATGACACAGGGACTTTTCATTCTGATGGCTCTGATATGTTTATTTATATAAATACTTACTTTTGATGAACTAAAGATGAGCTAAACAGACAGACAGACAGACAGAGATAGATAGATAGATAGATAGATAGATAGATAGATAGATAGATAGATAGATAGATAGATAGATAGATAGATAGATAGATAGATAGATAGATAGATAGATAGATAGATAGATAGATAGATAGATAGATAGACTATTTCTGGTTGTCAAACTCAAGTTGGATCACATTCATAGTTAATGTGCTGGCTAAAAATAATTAGTTTGATACTTTATAATCTAATGCAATGGAATGATTTTGTCCAAACACAGGATACTGTCTAATCCAGCCAAACATCACGCACACACACGAGAAGAACATGACAGCCAAAAAACACAAACTGCCTCTTAGAAACACTTAAGACAACCAAAACTTTCAGAGCTACTTTCACTGAGAAAGCCATACAAAAGTATTTTCCAACCAGATCTATTGTAGAATCTGCAGTAGTAAAAACTGTGGGAAACATGAGCAATAATAACCTCAGTGTTTTGAAAATGGGTATTGGCATGACAAATTACCCATCTCTTCAGTTTTCCAAAGCTCAAAACACTTTTTGTTTATACCCAAAATAGTATTTCTGAAATGAGAGGTTACAAAAGAGCTTTGTAATTACCCTGTGCGCTCACGTACAAACACTCGTTTTCCTTTCCATTCAAGCATTTTTTTTTTCAAACACTGTGAAAGTAGCAACAAATGGTACAGGTGGTAACTCCGATTGTACACAAATAGTAACATCCTGTTATGGTGATCTGATACTTTTTTAATTCAAAGTTTCCATTTACACAGAAATGAATACCAAACCTGGAGTTTGGAGTTTGGTTACTGAGGAAAATCAGGTCAAGTAGCCTAGTTTTAGGGCAAAAAGCCTCAAGTCTCCAAAACATAGCTGTCTAGTGAGACCCAAGATTTGAAGCAAAAGTAAATTCACCGTGGGTTTATTTGGTTAGGGTGGATAGAATGCAACCCCACAGAGTCTCACAGGTAAAACCAGATTAAAAAAATAATAAAAAAGTTATCTTCCACAAATGAAGTCTGTGTCTGTGCTTTATAGAGTTTATTGGGTTCAGATGTTGTCCATTAAGACAGCTGCAAGGACCGTATGAGACGAACTATTGGCTTGAATCACTCCTACATGGCTTTTTATATGGAGTATTGTTCATTCTGACAGCAAATTTTGATTTAGTTTCAGTCATAATCTTTTGTTTTAGTCATATTTTAGTCATCTGAATTGTTTTTAGTTTTAGTCTTGGTTTAAATCGATTGATTATCATAAGATTTTAGTCGACTAAATCTACAGCTAATTTTGTCAGCTAAAATCTAAATGGGTTTAGTTACAGTGCAATAATTGTTTTATTGAACTCCTTGGCATTTTTATAGAAGCATCAAGGCAAAGTATAAAGCACTGCCCATTTAAGCCTGTAAATCAGCATATTACAATAATTTCTGAAGGATTGTGCAATGAAGACTGAAATAGCTTTATAACATCACAGGAATACATTACTCAAATTACATTTGAAAATATATTAAAGTCTTGTAACAACATTTCACAATACTCCTGTTTTTACTGCATTTTTATCAAATAAATGCAGCCTTGGTGAGCATAAGAGACCAGTTTCTTTCTTAACTGCAGTGTATATTTTATTTTTGCTTAAAAACCATGACCGACACTGTAAGTGGACATCAGGAAATGAACCCTGTTATTACCCAAAATACCCTATTTCAAACCAATGGTGGTAAGAGGTCAGTCTATAATCAAAGTTTTTATGTGTATACTTGTATATGCTCTTAAATGTTTAATGCTGACACACAAAACAGTTCTTTCCTGGGTCTTAACACAATACACAGACAAGGAAAAATTACAGTGACTGCCGGCGCCGGTGGCTCAGCACCCTCCACTGAGAAACCCAAAGCCTCTTCAAGTTCCCACTGAACTGAAGCCAGGGCACTAAAACTACAGAACAGAGCCACCTGAGGACAGTCTGTTTCAAAGGGTCAGCAGGGAAGACGTGTGAGGAATTATGCATGTAATGTGTCTAGATTTATCTTGCACAATAAATTAAAGCAGTCCAAGTGATTTTAATTAGGCCAAAAGTACAAGAGAGAGTGTTAAAGTGCTAGTCCTTTTTATTAGCCAATAGCTTCAAAGTAAACGACTTGAACTAAAAGCCCCAAAAATTCAAGCAAGATTAATTTAAAATAGCAACCACCCACAACACTAAAGAAACCACACTGCTGAGAAGTAGCTGATTACATGTAATCAGATTAAAAAAAAGAAGTACTGTACTTGAATTTAGATTTTATTACATTTGAAAATACAAGTAATCAGACTACAGTACTTTCATTGGTTACATGTTTACATACTATTCACACAACATCAATAAATTAAATAACTTATGGATTCTTATACACGATCAAAAAGTTGTGAACATTCACACACAAAGTGTAGTCACTAGTCAGGGGGCTAAAATTACACAGTAAATTGAGAGGCATTTAAACACTGGATTTAACAAAAAGTGATTTCAATTCTATGGCATTTTTCTCAACATTTCAACACTGAACACATGAACAAAGGCTATTCATGTTTATTTACCCTAAATTACCTTCACGAACACCGGTTTGGAAAACCATGACGTAGTATATTGTTTAAAGCACTTCATGTTGTAATTAACAACAAGTAGAATATATTTTGTTTCTCTTTGTGTTTTATATTAATATGGTACAAGATTACCTTATTTACATCAATAGAGAAAGTAATGTAAAAGTCATCAAAACGTAGTCTGATTATGTCATCTTAAATACAGTATGTGTTGTCATGGATTATATTATTGACAGTTTTAGTCATGTAATTCGGAATCGGTAGCAAATTGCAATTTTGTAAGTAATTTACCCAACACTGCACATAGTAACACCCTGGCAACCATTCAGAACACTAACAACTATTTAGAATACCTTAGCAACTGCAAAGTGATTTCATGATGACTGTAAGTTAATGTGATGTTCTTTTCATCTGTTGTCGACTATTCAGGGAACCTGCAAGAGATACACACGTCCAGCTCGTCCAGCACGTCTGCTTGCAACCCATTGTAAACTAATCTCTTTGGAAGCAGCCAGGATCAAATGCCCTCATGTGACTATCTGTGTTCCACAACAGTGTCCCACTTTCTCAAGGGATTCGGTGGCTCTGAGGAACATTGACATACATTCATCAGCAAACTGTTGTCCTTAAAAAGACCTCAACCTTTCCATTCTATGAGAACGATTCAGCTGGGTCTCAGATTAGTGGAGAACAGCACTAACACAGAGATTGATGAGCTCAGCGCTCCTCTTTGTCTTGGACAGATGGCTGTCTGGATTGTAAGTGGGAGAGGAAAATAAAACTCAGAATTCAGCTCATTCTTCTGTGTCATTGATAAGGAAACTCAGTGTTAGCAGTGTTCTTCAAACATTGTATCAGTTTTTCAATTCTGGATCACACTCAATGTAATGATGTACAGTAATCCATCTTGCACTATTTGCGTGACAAATATGAATATTAACTCAAACATTCTGCTTTGCTGAAAAAAGCATGCCCTTTGTTTTCAAATAGATCAGAAAACCATATCAACAGACTAGCAAACATCTAGAACCCCACAGCAACTATTTACATTAGCAAAGCCCTGATACATCATCAGAATCCACATATCAAAACCATGGGACCCACGGTTTTGATATGATTTAAATACTGATTTAATGTTTAACCACCTTGTTAATTAACAGTAAACAGCTGGCAGTTAGATTTTCCTGCATAATGCTGTGATTCTACAGTACACCTACTGTAATTAGAACAACAGTTTATTACCGTAAAAAATATAAGATGTACAGTATAACACTGTAGGTGTTTGGTTGCAATCATGCTGTTTTAGTATTCATACTGTAATCTCATAAACTTTATTACTGTAAAATGTATTAAAGTACCGTAAAATGTGATTTTTATGTTATTTATGATTTCAAATTTACGTTCTGAAATTAAAAGCACAGAAAATGACTTGAACACAAATGGCTCTGACAAAAAATGGCTTCAAAACATTAGGCTTTTATTAAAGCCATTAATATATCAAATGCATCATTTCCACTGCACCATTGCATTTGAATAGAACACAATGCTCTGACTTCACATGTGGTTGCATAACGGAATATAGAAATTTTACAGAAAGATGTAGTTGCATAACAAAATGCTGTGATTTCACATGAACACTGATTTGCAGAACACTGTGCTGTCTTCAAATGAACATCTAGTTTTAGAACAGAATGCTCTGACTTCACATAAACATCTACTATAGCTGCAGAACACAACGCTTTGACTTTGCATTGCTAAACAAAGCCCCACTCAAAGTCCAAAAGGGTTTTTATGAGGGTGCCTACATGATGATTCACAGATGAAGCCTTTTAATGGAAAAGTTTCCCTGTCTTCTTGGATATCACCTTCACCTGACTGCACTGTAAAAAATAAATGTATTTTTACAGAAAAAAAACGGTAGAATTTAACAGTATTATGACATTTTGACCAGAACTGTGAAATTCCATAAAAATGCTAACTTTTACATCTAACATACATTTTCCCTGTTTTTTAACTATTTAAAATTGTTACTGCAAAAAAATTACATTTTCCTTTAAATAACAGTAATTGTTGTCTATTGTTATCCTGACATGTCCTTAAAAAAACATTCCTGTATATGTTTTGGTCAGAGTTGAAAAAAATTTAGTTTTACAGAGAAAACCAGTAGAATTTCACAGTCATTTCTCATTTTCATCAGAACGGTGAAATTCCACTAAAAATGCATACATTAACACCAAATATAGCCTACATTTTCCCAGTTGAATTAGGCAGTGACTATGCACTAAGTGCAAAAAGCAACAGTTGTGATTTACACTAAAAACAAATAGCTATATATTCTATTTACATCATGTAAATGTCACGAAAGTTTGCAATAAGTGTAAATAGTAATTAGATGCTATATTCTATATTTTGGCAGATTCTGTTTGCATCTCAGTAATTGTGTACATTAACAGGATGCAATAATAGTATAAAGTGTTTTATTAAACACTCGTTAGACACTTTATTTCTACTTCATTTTTGTTGAAAATAAATGCCTTTTCGATGTGATTTGTGATACCAAAAGGTATAAAATACAGACTCGAACCAAGGACTTTGAAACAAGCATCAAATAAACGAGGCTTCCACATTAGTGCCTGTGCCACTGAAGACATTAGGTTAAATTGCGCATCTTTTCTAAACTTTATTGGTGATCCATTCGTGATGTTGTTTCCTTGATTTATAGTCAGCATTTAGCCTACTATTGTCTACTATTGTTGTTATGCATATCATACATATCGTTCGTTTGTTAATGTTCGTGTGTTGTTTATAAAACCTGTTGTTTTTTTTGCCGCTGTGGTTAATGGTGAAAGGCATCAGTTTTGTCTTGTGGCTGTTAGAGCATTTCATCACTGTGGGGTCAGTTGTAGTTTAGTGGTTAGAGAGTCGGGCTTATAACCCAAGAGTTGCCGGTTCGAGTCTCACGGCCAGCGTGTTGCGATTTATCCTAATTGCTCCCTGCACTGTGTGTGCTCACCAATCACTGGGATGGGTTAAAGAGGTCACATTTCGAGTATGCGTTTCACTTATTGGTATCCCCATCCAAACACACACTCCTGTCCAACCCACTTGTTACACCACTTTTGGAAAACCATTTATTGTTAAGGTAAGCTAATTGTCATGATTTCCATATCAAAATCCGAAATAACCAGAAGTAGATGCTATTTACTACGGAGCCCTCAAAGGGACGTGGTGGTGGAATTTTTTTTGCAAATCTTTTGCCTTCCCACGTAAAACCTGTTTTGAGCTCGGACAGACCCTTCCTGTTTAATGTCCCGCTGGCAGTGTTTCAGAGCTCCGTATACGTTAATGGAGCGTTTCATAGTGTTTGAACTTGGACTCAAATATAAAGAAATGTGGTCAGTTCTTAACTCAAGAAGGAGTTTAGTGAAGTTGGTAATATTCACATAGGCTATTCGAACTTCCCTATTCTTGAGCTAAACGTTAAAACACAAACGACACCTATTTAAAATCACAGTCACCTAGACAACGAGCTACAACCCAATTAATTTTTACGTAATGCTATTTACATTAGGTGTAAATAATTTTCATTTAATAAATATAATTATCAAATTTGCAGTAAGTGTAAATACTAATTAGATGCTATCTATATCGGCAGATAGTTGCACCTTACTATTTTTGTAGATTAACAGGATCCAATAATTATCAGAGTGCAAATGATTATATTTATTAAAATTGTTAAATGGATGCTACATTGTTGTGAGAATAAAAGCCCTTCTACACCGACCCCTAAGCCTACCCAATTAATACTTTATTTTTAATAAACACTCTTCTCTTAATAAAGCACTTTATTTCCACTTTTCAAACATTTTCTAAATTTTCATTGCAAATAAATGGCTTTTTTTATCACAAAAAAGCCAAATCTATAAGCCAGTGGTTCTTAAACTTCCTCGGTGTACATTAGTCAAAATAAATTAATTTGTTCTGCTAACCACAAAGAAAGTTATACAACCTGAGAGTACAAGACAGATTTTCAGTTTTATCACATTAAAGGTAAATAGCAAGCATCTTAACTTAAAATGTGCTAATATTGTTTTTGGCAGAGAAAATACAACTAACTTCAGGATGAATTTGAATGTTTTCTACGAGTAAACTATCAATGTGCAAGAACAGAATTGCAGCAGCTCCCTTCCATAATGACCAAATAAAAAATAAGTGCAATTAGCAACCATTACTGGCAGGTCAGGCACAAAAAGGGTTAAGGGACGCTTTCATAAAGGAAATTTCCTACAAATGCATATCCAATAAAGATGCAATAATCACTGTACATGCCTTTCTATCATGTCTTCTGAAAACCCTGACACATTCAGAAAGTGTGCACTGCCACAAATAGTTAGCAAATCTGGGCTTACATGTTTTCATGCCATAATCTTTTTCTAGTGAATTTATTTATTTAAACCAAATGTAGAGGGACATCTTTGTATACTGTGTGACAGAAGTAATGCTAAAAACTAATTAAAAATACTCTTGAAACACAAATTTTTGTAAAATGTTATACAATAAATTATGGTAGCCAGAGTATTGCTGTAAACAACTTCAGCTTTTTATTATATAGCAAACCTTCAAGATCAAACAATGGAAAAACACTTCCCAGCAAAAGTCATGTTTTAGAAAACAAATTTGTTCAATTTTTTAAAAAAAATAAATCGACATTAATTCTGATAATCCTGAACATGTCACATGGAGAAAATGGATAAAGCATGTTTCAGAACACAAATGTGTTCAGTTTAAAAGAAACAAAAACACTGGGCCTGGATTCTGATAATTTTGAAGTTGAATGAATTTTCAAGTATTATGTGAATATTGTATACGGGGCTTTAGCTAATTTATTGATAAACGATGTACTAACTGTAGATGTAAATTTTATTATGTAATGTTTTGTGACCAGTGTGATTTTAGCCCGTGGGACTACGGATGGAAATTAGCCTTTGGCTACAATCCAGCATGTTTACATGCATGTATTCCATGTTTGTTCATTAACATGCACTGTCCCAATCAAATAAATAAATAAATATAAACTAAATCCTAATCACGTCACAAGGTAATAAAAATGATTTAAGCAACAAAGCGCTGCACTGAAGTACAAAAAGTCGGTCTGTCCTGTTCTTCAGCGAAATGTCAATCTTCTGAAAGACCACATCTGTGGGCACAAACAGTTACAATTAAAACCCAAACCAAAAGAAGAGCAGAGACAGCAACAAGCCTTAACCAAATACTCTCAGTTTTGGCCACAGACAATTACATCACATTTATTGGAGTTAATTCTAAAAATGATTGTCCTTTGGTCCACTTTATCATCGATGAATGATAAACACAGAAGATGAAGTCTACCACTACTATACAAGACAACAGAGCTTCTATACCTGTTACTCTCCCCAATCAAATGCAGCAATTTTTGATGTCAGACTCAATACTCTGGGGTTGACAGAGTACGCTCTCTTTTTCTCTCTCTTTTCCACCTTGGTACCTTTATGAGGATTTATCCTAAAGATGCACCTTTAAAACACAACACAAACAATATCCTTAAATAATTGTTGTATGCTTCTTAACCAAAGGAATGCGGTCTATGAAATACCTTTGCAAGAATTCTAGTGTGGCTCCCAGTTCTACAGGGTAACTGATGTTCAATATATAGTAAAGAGAGAACATCAGATACAGGGCTTCTGTAAAACTCAAGAGATGGTCATTTACAATCATCTGGTCCACTGCTACCATGTACACACTGGCTGTCAGTGGGTTCTCTCCTTTGAAAAAACACAAAATCAGTAAGACATAATATTTAACAGAATGTGAGTTCTGATCACCCAAAACCAGGAATTATTGTGTTGCAAGATCATAGTAAATAATACCCACCACACACTACTATACATGGTGTTGCTGGAAGCTGTTCTGAGCATATATCACTTGGAACAGAGGTGTCTTCTACCATCACAAGAAAGTGGTCTTGGTCATTTTTGAAATGGGTTAGCAGCAACATCACGGCCCCACAAACATGATCCCCTCCAGCTCTGTACTTTGTGAGGATTCTCCCTGCTCTGCTTGCTCTTTCTGTGCACTGAAATTGAAAGTAGTCCAATATTCTTCTGAACTTACTTGAAGCATGTAGTATTCTGTAGTATTCTGAGTAAATATCATTTACTTACCTGGGATAATCTAATTAAATTCAAAAACATTTGTTTAATCAATAAAATTAGATATGGCTTAGCACCTCCTCCACTATGTGATTTTATACATTTTAGATCCAGTGAGGTTAGGGTAACTAGAGGGGCAGTGAGGGAAGACTGCATCATACCCCGGAGAAAAACAGCTTTTGGTCAGGCTGTCTTCTCCGTAAGAGCAGTTCAGCAATGGAACACAGTGCCGGCAACCATTAGAGAGTCCTCGTCCTTCTTTTCATTCAAAAAGAATGCAAAAAAATGGCTTGTAGAGAGCCAAATTTGTGGGCACTAATGCTTTTATGTGTGTATTTAAATATTATATAATTTTTATATGAATTGTACTTATTAACCATAATGTGTTGTATGCAATTTTATTTTTATTATTGTGTGTGATTTCGTACTTGTGATTATTTTTAAAGGTTGCCTTGTTTAAATCTGGCTGGGGGACTACCGATGAAAATTAGCACTTTTGAGCTAACTCGGGTACATTTACATTGTTTTAATGTTTATTAATGTACACTGTCCCCTTTCAAATAAAGAAATTACAATTACAAAATTACAAAGCAGATTCTTCAAAGCTGTTGTTTATGTCAATGCCAGTGAGCTCTTTAAAGTGTGCTTTCATTCCTGCTGGCTGAAAAAGATATGGCCACTCATCAAGTAAATCTTTGGTTTCCTTTCCAGATTGGATGCTGTTTCTTTGAGGGGTGTATGTAGAAGTCATTAAGTCATAGATTGTCTTTACATCACTTTCATTATTTTGAAACATTACTACCAACTTCTCTTTCTTTTCCTGCTGCAATTCAGATGTTTCTCCAACTAGCAGTTGTGGATCAGAATTTATACAACCATATAACTATTTTTGTTTCTTTGTTGATACTTCTAGAGTACCACAAAGTGGTATACTAATAGCTTTTGCTCTTTTCAAATTGTCAATTCTACACACCAGTTGTTTGAGGAGAGAATCATATCCACTTCCTACAACCTGGGAATTAATCTCATCTCTGAAAGACTTTGGGTATGCAATCACCATTTGTCGGGCTATTTCTGATACATGTTTTTTTGCTGGACATTTGCTGACTTCCAGGATCTCAGAAGCAACAATGCGGACCAACTTTCTTCTCTCAACTTTCCCATAAAACTTGCTGGCATTTTTTGTCATGGAACATCAAAACTATAATGCCAGTCATGGTCATAAAACGAAGTTTCACAGCTACTGTCACCTAGAAGATAAGCCAATGTCCACAGGTTACAGGATGAACACTTTTCATGCAGCTGTAATTTTTTGGCAAAATTGCCTATTCCCAAGCTGCAGATTTATTGAAGTTTAATAACGGACAAACAGAGATGGCATGGGGCTTTGTGGGTTGTTCATGTGCCACTATATATAGTATGCATTTAAAGTGGTGCACAGACTTGTTTTATGTCCGCAGTGCATTATTGTCAGAGGGGAGACGGTTGTGCATTTTTCACAGGGACCACAGGACCACAGTGCAACAAATCACTAGCATGAAATGGGCACATGTAACGTGTTGCTGGTGATTTGCTGCACTGTGGCCCTGTAGTTGCTCTGAACAATGCACAACAGTCTTCACTCTCCGCTGGCATAAGCTGCGGACTCAACTGGAGACGTTTTGGCCATTCATGCACCAGGTAATCACCACAGTGGCACATGTACGGATCACAATGTATGCAATTTCCAAAATCAATGTTTTGAGGCCCCGTGCCATCACAGTTTGATTTGTACCATCAAACTACACTAGTCAAAATTTTAAGAGGATCAAAACCTTTCATAATAGTTGTCTTAAAACCAATACACAAAACTCTTCAAATGTTGAATAGTGTACAATAAATCTGCAGATTTGTATACATATACACCTACACATATACAAACCCGATTCCAAAAAAGTTGGGACACTGTAGAAATTGTGAGTAAAAAAGGAATGGAATAATTTACAAATCTCATAAACTTATATTTTATTTACAATAGAATATAGATAACATCAAATGTTGAAAGTGAGACATTTTGAAATGTCATGCCAAATATTGGCTCATCTTAGATTTCATGAGAGCTACACATTACAAAAAAGTTGGGACAAGGCCATGTTTACCACTGTGTGGCATCTCCTCTTCTTTCTATAACAGTCTGCAAACGTCTGGGGACTGAGGAGACAAGTTGCTCAAGTTTAGGAATAGGAATGTTGTCCCATTCTTGTCTAATACAGGCTTCTAGTTGCTCAACTGTCTTAGGTCTTCTTTGTCGCATCTTCCTCTTTACGATGTGCCAAATGTTTTCTATGGGTGAAAGATCTGGACTGCAGGCTGGCCATTTCAGTACCCGGATCCTTCTTCTACGCAGCCATGATGTTGTAATTGATGCAGTATGTGGTCTGGCATTGTCATTTTAAATGAGCCTTGGCCCAGAGAAAATGCCTGCGCTTCTGAATCATGTTTAGATATGGCTTCTTTTTTGACCTATAGAGTTTTAGCCGGCAACGGCGAATGGCATGGTGGATTGTGTTCACAGACAATGTTTTCTGGAAGTATTCCTGAGCCCATGTTGTGATTTCCATTACAGTAGCATTCCTGTATGTGATGCAGTGCCATCTAAGGGCCCGAAGATGGTTTTCCGGCCTTGACCCTTACGCACAGTGATTGTTCCAGATTCTCTGAATGATATTATGCACTGCAGATGATGATAACTTCAAACTCTTTGCAATTTTTCTCTGAGAAATTCCTTTCTGATATTGCTCCACTATCATCTGAATGGTTGACGATGGCACCAGGTATTTTGCTTGTAGCTGCATATAAAACAGGCAGAGATTTTTCATGTACAATGACTTTGCGTTACATTTCGTCAGGGAGTCAGTGAATTCACTTTCATCAACCTCCTCCTCAGTAACATCAAAAAATGATGAAGAAGGTTGCTCAGATAAAGTATCCATAATACGTACTTGTGCAAATGTAGAAGTCCTTTGCTTTCGTGAAACATGGGCAGTGAAACTTGATCTTAAACTGAAATTTTTGTCACATTTTTCAAAAGGACAACACACCACCTCTCCCTTGGCTAAATGTGACCTGAGATGAGAAAGGACATTGTTCATGTCTGTAAATTGTTGTTGACAGTCTGTATTGTTGCAAACAAACGTGCCCGTCGAATCATCAAAATGAGTATGTGGTCTTTTGTGATGGCGATAAACATGAGCTTTGAGAGCATTGTATTTTGAGAATTTAAATTTGCATTCTGGGAAGCAACATGAAAACTGAGCATTTGCTTCATGTCGGTGTACGATTTGATGATTAACATATCCCTTAACTGTCTTCAGAGAGCAATCACAAAATTTGCACAAATACATCATCATCCATATGGTTAAAGGTAACACACCTCATAAGATGAAATCCGTTGTCCATGCATATAAGTGCTCTTAAATGATCGTGAAAGCAACGTTCTAAAACAACAACACAATTCTGAAACCTATTTATACTTTTTAATGCAACTTGCGTCAAACATTAAGAATAAGATTTCAAAACGTATGTGATTAGCCATTGTAATTGTATTCACCTGTTGCAAATTAACTTTTAAATTACGTTGGATGATACGTCAACAGATTTTTTTTTAACACTTACCCTTCACCACTCGACATCGAGGTCCATGATTGTTTTGTTGACATTCTGTTATATATTGCATGCATACAGCAGAATATGTTGCCTAAACGGTCACGTTTACTCACAAAGCTACTTAACAAAGTCACTTACGATTTTTGAAAACAAACTGACGCCTGTAAATATTCCAGCGAACCCAACTCCCCTCCGTGTTTTAGCTTATTTGCCATGTCAATGAGCACGTTTCCCGACCAAAACAAAAACACAGAGATTTTTTCCTTGAGGTATTTGTACGCTGTTTTGGAGCCATGATGTGCCACCTGCAGTTAACAGGCTGCTGCTTTGTCTCTTGGCTGATGCCGTTGGGCCGAGGCCAATGATTGAGAAGCAGTTTGACCAATGGCGTGCGTAAGGCGGAACTTAACAAGAAAGGTCAAAACAGTGCAGAAACGCACACCAAAAATTGTCTACCATAGAAAGCAAAAGGGGAAATTTCCTGTGACATTGTGAGGTCATCATACTGGGTAAATATGCTGGCATGTAATATTAAATATAAAATTGTAATCAACAAGTGTTACTGTATTTACGTTGTTTCTTCTGTTGCAGTGCACCCTTGGCCTTGTCAGTGGGTGAGGTCACATCACTAAACTGTCTGAAGAAGTAAGGTGTCATGGACCATCATAAAATTTGTAAGTGCATTACATATTTAATGAACAAAAAATTTTTTGAAGTAAAAAAACAATATTTTTTTTTATGTACGAAACTCAAGAACATATAAAAATAGTAACATGATCAGACATAATGAATATAGATATGTGATGTATGATATATAACCATTTTCTCTCTTATTTTTTAAAGGCATCAACATGGAGATTGAATTGGAGACCATTGTTCTGTTCGAATTGTAGTTTGTGGAAGATGCAATGATGAAATTAATTTGAATTGTCAATGTTGTATTTTAAGCATATAAGCGATGTTCAGATGATGGTACTGTAGCACTGTTTAAAGTTTTTAATATTGTTGTTATTTACAATGGAAACTACTGTAACAGAAGAAAATAAAGAGGGAAAAATACAAATTATTTTCTCTAATTACTTTTTGTGACATATAACATACAATTCATGAACTACATATACAATTATCTGTGAGCCATAATCAAAATCAAAATGCTGTACATCCCTTTCAAAATTATGGTCAATCACAGTTCATTTTTTTCAAATAACGGTCAACACATGTTATTTCAATTTACAGTCAAACTGTTAAATAATGATCAAAACATGATTTCAGTTTACAGTCAAAACATGCTTTATAAAGTAATGTTGTCAACATGTCATTTATATCTACATTCAAATCATGTTTAGTTAAACAACTGCTACACCAAGTTTTTACATTTACAGTTAAAACATGTTTTATTAAATAAGGGTTTAAACATGTTACGTGAACTTACAGTCAAATAATGCCATTACATTTAATGGTCTATGCATGTATTTGCAATTATACAGACAAAATATGTTATTTCAGATTATGTTTTAAACATTTTATAGTACTGTATGGTCAATGTTCTTTTTTCCTGTTGCTGTGTAAGCATGTTACTTCAGTTCATGAGGTTTTACCGTTATTTTCATTAATGGCAAACGTTTGGCACCCTGTGCTGCCATGCATTTGCTCGTTTTTTTACGTGTTTTTTTTTTACAGTGTGGCCTTTGTTCCTTTCTCAGGGTTCAATCCAATGAAGTGCCTAAAAAGCAATCTACATTTCTGCCATATAAATATTACGTTGACACAATATGTACTGTTAAAGCACTATACTAAATTAACAAGATTTGAACTGAATATTGACATTTTTTTTTTGTACAGTGAGTTAGTAAAAAGTTTGTCTGACCCATATTCCACAACCATTTTTTATGTATTGCTGGTCTATATGTTATTATTTTCTTCTTCCTGAAAATTAACACAGATCTCAACCCCAGAATATGGATTATGAACCAGCCTGGCCTAAATGGAACAGCACATTTAAGAAACGGATAAATAGGACCAAAACATCACAGTCGTTACCAATTAGAGAGGAAAGCAGGACCAAACAAAAAGAGGTTATCTACAGTTGCCCTGTGATGCTGATTTCATCAGTTGCCCAATGCAGTTCTAGCTCTGAGAAAATGATTACACTTAAGCACAGAAAGACACCTCAATGGATTAGATAATAGGTATGTGACAGAATAAATGGTGTGCTATGAAAAGAATCAAGTGTTCCTGCATTTATCATGTCAAAAGTACAGCTTAAAAACATTTTATTGACTTTTATCAAGTTTTTCTCACATAGACAATAAATGTTTTGTCCATTCATTATTAATACACTGACAACAGGCAGTTGCTATAAGCACAAAAGCCACAATCTATAAGTCTGTATACTGGCTTGAGGTCTCTGCTAGTGTTGTATGTCGGCCACCTGAATATCTTTGGATTTGTCACAGCATTATGTTCTGCTTTTATGAATATACAGGACATTCTCTCTTTCAGACTTTCAGACTATTGGTGCAGACTGAGCTAAAGAACATGGAACGCCACAGGCACCAGACGACTCTGCTATAATCTATAAAATATTAGCCGACCTCATGCTGCTTCAAAATGAGGGAGAATTAAATACAGGTCATGGGGAGCACTGATTCTCTGAGTTATTTGTTTCAAGTTCATTTTTAATAAATTCCTCAACAGCCCTAAGCAAAAAAACACTACTACTGAAACTATATTGAGAATAGAACAAACGGAGAGCTGGGTTGGGTTAAAGATTAAGAAAATTGAAACACTTCTGAGCCCAGACTAATCTGATGGCAAGACCCAAGCAATTTCATTTTTATTGTAAAGGTTGAGGAAAAGGAGACCTGATAATTATATTTATAATGTGGTAAAAGTTCACTGGGCGACAGAAAAATACAGGTCACCAACCTCATTTTCAGAATTGGTTATTTAACTGTTTAAGTATTGAAATATTTAAGCACACTCTTAAAAATAAATAAGATTTTTTTTTTTTTGCTGGCATCAATGGTTCCATTAAGAACATTTAATATCCATAGAACCTTTCCAGTGGACAAATGGTTCTTTACAGTGGAAAAACATTAAAATGATAGTTTAAATAAAGTGGATCTATTAAGAACTGTTCACTAGAAGATTCTTATGAAGAAACAAAATGTTTCTTTTTTATTTTGGTCTAGTGCATTTTAATGCATTTATCTATACAGCATGTATAATATTTGTCCATGCAAAAGCAGGGATTTTTTTTTTGACAAAACAACTATCCATCCACAATGGCCTTGTTTACTCTGGTTTATACTGGTTGCATAACAAACACTGTGGACAGATCATGAAGAATGGAGCAGAGCATGCATGAGGCAATGTGGGTATTGAGGCTGTACGAAGAGAGGCAAAGTGTGAAACTGCCAGGCAGCCACCCACCAATCTGTGAAAATCTGCCTTTGCCTTAACTGCTTGCTTTAGACTGAATTAAGGAGCCTATTACATGATCTAAAAGGGTTTTTAAGAATTAAAAGCTATTCAGCCTGCATCTACACGAAGCAAATAACAAAAAGAGATAGTCAGACCGGCGCTTCCAACAGGAGTAAAAACAACACAGACAACAATTACATAAGCATTCTGGTGGCAGTCAACGAGCAAGACCGCTCCAAGTAACAGATTGCCTACACAGCTTTAATAAATTCAAGAATGCCCTATTTATTTTACACACACAATCTAGCTGTTTTGTAAATGAAAGCAAGAGATTTTAGCATTAGAACGCTATAATTATCTGTCATATTCATCATATCCTAAAAGCGCCTTTCTTTAACCAGACATTTTCCAAGTACAGCTAAGCCGACCACACAAGCTCAGAAAAAGTCTTAAAGGTATTGCTCTGATGTCATTCCAAACCCATAACATTTTGTTTTATATCTTTAAAAAAAAAGGTGTTCTGAAAATTATAAAAATAGATTTTAAAATCTATACAATGTTTAATAGGAAGCCAGTGCAGTGTTGACAGAACTGGGCTAATATGGTCATACTTCCTAGTTCTAGTAAAAACTGTAGCTGCTGCATTTTGGACTAGCTGGAGTTTGTTTATTAAGCATGCAGAACAACCACCCAATAAAGCATTACAATAATCTAATCTTGAAGTTATAAACGCATGGATTAACATTTCTGCATTTGACATTGAGGTCATAGGTCGTGATTTAGATATATTTTTGAGATGGAAAAATGCAGATTTACAAATGCTAGAAATGTGGCTTTCTAAGGAAAGATTGCTATCAAATAGCACACCTAGGTTCCTAACTGATGACGAAGAATTGACAGCCAAACAGTCTTAGTCAGCTTTCTAGGTTATTACATGCAGAGTTTTTAGGTCCTATAATTAACACCTCTGTTTTTTCAGAATTTATCAGCAAGAAATTACTCATCATCCAGTTTTTTACATTGACTATGCGTACTGTTAGTTTTTAAAATTGGTATGTTTCACTTGGAAGAAATATAGAGCTGAGTATCATCAACATTACAGTGAAAGCCACACTGTGTTTCCTGTTGATATCTCCCAAGGGTAACATGTACAGTGTGAAGAGTAACGGCCCTAGTACTGAGCCTTGAGGTACTCCATACTGCACTTGTGATCGATATGATATCTCTTTATTCACTGCTACATTTATGTCGGTCATATAAGTATGATTTTAACCATGCCAATGCACTTCCATTAATGCCAACAAAGTTTTCTAGTCTATGTAAAAGAATGTTGTAGTCAATAGCGTTGAACGTGGGACTAAGATCCAATAGCAGAGATACAATCATGATCAGATGATAAGAGCAGGTCATTTGTAACTCTAAGGAGAGCAGTTTCAGTACTATGATGTTCTAAATCCCGATTGTAAATCCTCACAGATGCCATTTTTCTCTAAGAAGGAATATAATAGTGAGGATCCTACCTTTTCTAGTATATTGGACAGAAAAGGGACATTCAAGATCGGTCTTTAAATAACTAGTTTTTTAAGGTCAAGTTGTGTTTTTTTGATGAAAGGCTTAATAACAGCCAGTTTGAAGGTTTTAGGGACATATCCTAATGAATTATTAATAGTCAGAAGAGGATCTATGACTTGTGGAAGCACCTATTTTAGGAGCATAGATGGAATAGGGTCTAACATACATGTTGTTGGTTTAGATGATTTAACAAGTTTATACAATTCTTCCTCTCCTATAATAGAGAATGAGTGGAACTGTTCCTCAGGGGGTCTATAGTGCACTGTCTGATGCAATACTGTAGCTGGCGGCTGAATTGTTACAATTTTATCTCTAATAGTATCAATCTTAGAAGTAAAGTTCATAAAGTCATTACTGCTGTGCTGTTGGGAAATGTCCAAACTTATCGATGCTTTATTTTTCGGTAATTCAGCCACTGTATTGAATAAATACCTGGGGTTAAGTTTGTTTTCTTCTAAAAGAGATGAAAAGTAATCAGATCTAGCGGTTTTTAATGCTTTTTTTATAGGATAGGTAACTTTCCCGCCAAGCAATACGAATACCTCTAGTTTTGTTTTCATCCAGCTGCGCTCCATTTTCCAGGCTGCTCTCTTTAGTGTGTGAGTGTGCTCATTATACCACAGTGTCAGACTGTTTTCCTTAATCTTCCTTAAGCGTAAAGGAGCAACTGTATATAAAATGCTCATCAAGTTGTTCTGAGGTTATAGTCATTATTATTATTATGATGACTTGTTACGTGCTCCGAGGATATGGTTTTATGTTTTTTTTTGTTGTTGTTGTTTTTGCTGTCACTCTCTCCGCTATCACTTTTCAGGGCGCTGCTGCTGGCTTTCCATCATCATTACGACGTACACCTGAATGGGCATCCTTACTATAAAAGATGGACGTAGATTGGAAGCGAGAGAGAGAAGGAGCTCTGTTGGTTTTCGTTTTGGGCTCACGCGGTAGCGTTCCTTGTTTTTTGTTTGTTTGTTTTGTTATATATTGTTAGATATTGATTTAACCATTTAGTTTTCTATTGGTGGTTGTTACTTTTGGTTTACGTGGAACTTGAGTTCTTACGTGTTTTTTTTTTTTTTTTTGGTATATTGCTTTATAACCGACCAGGGAGTAGTGAGTAGGAAAGTATGTCACGTGACTTCCATTCATGCAACACCTAGGGAAATCCATGTTAATACATCAGGTAAGGAGTGGGTGTTACCTGTGTATGTTTTGGTTTGTTATGTAGTGTAGGTTAGTTAGGGCGTGTTGTGCGCCATTGATTTTGTTTATTTTTTCTTGATGTAGTGGATTAGTCAGGATGGGGAATGTAGTTGCATAGTGGGTTTTGTTTTGTTTATTTCATTAATTTAGCCCCGCTCAGGATCCTACTCCCTGGGCATGGTTTTTTTATTCCTCTTTTGTGCACGTTGGTGCTATAAATAAATATATGTAATTTTATGAACCAAACCCTATTTTTTTGTCCTTGCGTCCTTTTGCACCAGCACCTTAAACACGTTAACAGGGTTAATTAATCCGTGAATTATCAGTATTATTTTATGATGTGTTCCCTCATAACCTTAGCCATTTCAGGGACATAACATGAACTAGATTAAATAGATTAATGCATAGATTAAAGCTTATGGGTCTGTCACGTGATGAATGAGTGATTAGAAAAACCCAGTCCCCAATTACTACTTTTCCAAATGAGGTGGTCTCCCTTTCCTGTTGATGTGTAATTATAATATTGCTAGAATCCCTTATAATTTATCTAAATTCCATAAAGAGGGATTACTTGCATGGTCATTAATTTTTAAGCACAATTTCTCCCCTCACCAGTACTTCATTTGGAACAATCAAGAAATTGTATATAAGAGAAAATCCTTGCTTTTTAATAACTGGTTGGACAAAAACATTTTAATTGTTTCCCAGTTATTTAACTCAGAAGGTCTTATTTTAAGTTACAACGAGTTCTTAAGTAAATTAGATTTTCCAGTAACTCCCAAGGAATTCTCCATTGTCATGGACACTCTTCCTAAACAAGCTGTTATGCTTTTAAGGGACTTTATACCTAGATATTTATACTCTTGAACTACTGATAAGCACTTTATCTATTTCTTTAGACCCATTTGAAATCCCAGTAGGAAAACTATGCTTTTTGTCACATCCTTCATCACATTAACTATAGGATTAGATCGCTTTTTCAAAAGGAACTTGTAACAACTCCATATGTGTGGCTTATTGGAGGAATGTGGTTGATCATATTGACTGGAAAAAAGTATGGACTCTGTCTTCGGAATATATAATAACTAACAAGGTTAGAGAAATCTCATTCAAATCCAGCTAAATTGTTTTTGAAAAGGTTTAAATCAGATATAGATACAAGCTGTTCTTTTATTTTCCAGATTTAGTCATTCAGGCAAACTTTCATCTGCATCCCTGGCAGTTTGATGGTAAGAACCATAGTCCGCAAACACACAAAGAAGAAACAAACATATTACAAAAAACAGTATTAAAAAAAAAAAAAACCTACTTCACATTATGAAGACATATTTGATTATCCAATAACCACATAGTGGAAGCAGAGCCAAACCATGCAATAATTTTAATACGAGTATTTACATATTTTCACAACTTTAAACCCCATATTTTAGTTAAAATTTTACAATGATGATATGACTTACACCTTTTATCCAATATATTCAAAGCCTGCTTATAGTGACTTCTTTTGGTTGCAAAATATAGTTTTTTAAATGCAAGTTGTGAATTAAGTATTATACCTAGATATTTATACTCTTGAACTACTGATAAACTTTTAACTGCAACTGTGACATCTGGATAGAGATCTCTATTTGCAGACTTTGAAAAAAAAAATACATACAGTTTTGCCAACATTAAGATATAAACACAAGTTTTTTTAAACAATTTGTAATCTTAACCATTTCTGCTGATAATTCATCTGCCGCTTTTTTTTTTCTTTTTCTTTTTTAGCATGCAAGTACAGTATATAATTGTATCATCAGCATACATCTGGCAATTTACAGCAGGCAAATTATTTATATGCAAACAAACAGCAGGCAAATTATTTAAATACAAACTGAATAACAGAGGACCTAATATTGATCCTTGAGGTACACCAACTGAATTAATAAGTGATTTGTGAGATTTTATTGTCTACTCAAACACACTGTTGTCTATCTGTTAAATATTATTTTATCCATTTAATTACTCCTGTTGAGAAATTATAATTTAACAACTTTTTAATTAAAATGTCATGATTTACTGTGTCAAATGCTTTTCTTAAATCCAGAAAAACAGCTCCCACCACACTACCTTTATCTAATTTTGCTTTAATATTTTCCAAAAGACAATATGCGGTTTCTGTTGAATGGTACTTTCGAAAACCAAACTGCATTTGGATACACTGAAAATAATGTGTTATTCAAATGTAATATTATCTGTTCGGAGATAAAATTTTCTGCAAATTTTTTAAACTGCGGGGAGAATTCTAATGGGTCTATAATTACTAATTTACATATTATCTCCCAATTTAAACACATGTGTAATGACTGCAGTTTTCCAAGCACTCAGTAACATTCCTTCATACATAGACCAATTGATATTTTTTTTTTAATGAGAGGAATAAGTGCCTCTTTATACGTTTTTCAAAATATTGAATCCATTTCACACATATTTTGCCCTTGATCTATTAAGAGAAGTAATAATCATGTGTATTTTGGTATTTGTCATTTCTTTAAAAGTCAAAGTTGGAGCATTAAAATTTATGGGTAAAGCTAAATCTTTTTAATCAAATGCATTATTAATTTAAGTTTTTGATCATTAAACACTTCTGCCACCTTTTTGAGTCCTTAATCATATTTCCATCTATATTTAATTGGTTTTATGTATCTTAAATGTTCCTGTTAATTACTTTAAATTATGCCATATATCTTAAGTATTTCCGTTTGCTTCAATAATAGTCTTAATTTTAAAAAGTAGCTTTCCTTTGCAACCTTATTTCTTAATGTGGTAAAAAAAAAAAAAAACGCCTATCATGCTCCGTTCTAGACCTGAGGGCTAAATTAAGAGCATGATCCCTTCATGATCCCCATAAAACAATGATCAGATAGTCCGGTTACCAGATTAATACCATTTATTTTTCCTTTCTAGTCTACTTTGTAAAAGCCAGATCAATACATGTTTCTGAATACCTAGTTAGTTGACCCTTCAATAATGTGTTTAAAATCATAGTGACCAGTTAAAGTTTTTAATTTCTTCCTTTGTAATTCATCCTTCAAATTTACATAAAAAAAAATCCTAATAAAATTATCTCTTTATTTGTATAACATTTTTTTCAATTTTCCATTTTTTAAGAAAATACAGCCATAGCAGATGGTGGTCTATAAATTACAATTACAACAAATGATGACATGAACGAATCACTCCCCGAGACGACTCATTCTTCCAGAGTCACATTGAAGATTCGTTCAAAATGAACGAATCGTTCAAGAACAACCCATGCCAAAATCAGATGAGCTGATACAAGTTCTACGCGCGCACACACACACACACACACACAAACAAAATGACTAAGGGGGCAAACACTTACAATATATACAAACTTAAGGATCCACCATCTCCAAAAGGCATTGTTGGTGAAAGAGCCTGCAGGCAGCCGGAGGAAACAGCAAACAAAATGTAGAGGCAGATGAGGTGGATTAAAAAATTTTCAATTTTTTTTCTAATACTTTTCATTTTACTTATTTATTCCGAAAAAAAAACACCGAAAACTGATATGTCTTTAATACCGCTGATAATCGCTGTCATTAAGCTAAACAGTGGTAATCAACATATACTGCCACCTAGTGCTATTGATACCAAAATACCTTTTATCTACAAAAAAGAAAAGCAAAGAAAAAAAAGCTATACTGTATAAAAACAAATAAATATTTTTAAAAGTTGCAAGTAAAACAAATATTATTGGATTACGTTTTACAAATATATATATAGGCTACACACACACACACACACACACACACACACACACACACACACACACACACACACACATATATATATATATATATATATATATATATATATATATATATATATATATATATATATATATAATTTTAATCTTTCTACTTAACTCTCGATTTCACACTTAGGCCTAATTGAATTCAGTGTATTATTAATAGCCGATTTATTGTAATTATTTGTGACATTTACTAGCAAGTTCTAAGCGAAAATTGTTTCTACACCCACTTTTAACAGTTAGTTAATAATCAATAATACAGTTTTAATCCCACACAAACTTTTTCTGTTTCACAAAAATCAAGTATAAAACCTCACAACAATGAAACATATCACATATCAATTAAAATGTTATGCCCAGTTTGTGTTTTTCAGTATGTGTCTTCTGTAATGAGGTGTGTGGGTATAAGGCTGTAGTTCACCTCAGGTGCCTCGTTAATTAGTAAAACACAGCATGAAAACTGTTTCCTGACGAGCTGTCGGTGAAGTCTGAAGGCATAACAGTCAAATACACTGTTCAGTCTCCCGAAACAGAGATTCCCAGCACACAAGCCTTTTTAAAATAATTAAACATTAATAAAAAGTGGCAGAGGGCTGCTATGGTGGAAACTGTACTAATATATTCTTTACAAATACATTTAGTTTTTTTTTTTCTTAAACTTTACTTGGCCAAATAAACAGCCTTTTCAGACACACAACTGAGTGACATAATTTGTGATTTTTTTTATTATTATTTCATATATCAGTTTCATAATGTAAACACTGGCAGCCTACTCCACTCTATGCCTGGATTATCATAGTTTTAAAAATGAAATAATTGTTTCTAGGTGCATTTTCATAGTTTTTAAATGGCTGAAGTATCGGTCTTGAAAAAGGATAAAACATTATATTATGTACATATAAACATAAAAATTTATCACTTTCTCGGAATCGTTATTTTTCTTGACTTTTATTTTGAAACACATCTTCTTTGACGTCACGTGGTCGCTGTCGCTGCCTGCCTCCATGCTTGCTGGAGTTGATGTAACGACCGTGTGGACTGGTCATTGTGCCGGTGTTTGAGATTCATTGATCGGATAAACGGCGATTAAACGGATCTGTCAGCAGACATGTCGTACTGCAAGCAGGAAGGTATGACTGAACTGACTCGGACCGTTTAATCCCATTTTATACCCATCTTTCACTGTCGTTTAGCGGTGCAGCTAATGCTCATGCCCTTAACAGTCACTCTCACCAGCCATGCTTAGTACTGTCAGTGAGTTATTAGAATATTATTGAGCTGCAAATCATTTTTATTTTTCAGATGTGGTCGAATGTGTGGTGTTATATTGTCTTATATTGTTGTGAGTTTAGTGATGAATTACTGATTTTTGGTTAAACAAAAGATACAAATTATAGTTAACCACCCGTTTCCGCTAGTGCTCAATAAAATATAATAACTTAACGTTACATACCTAGTGTAATTTAACACGTTCTCCACGAGTACTATATCTGATTTATTTTGATGTAGTTCTTCAGCTATCATAGCCATGTTGTGTCAAACTACATGAAGCAGGTGCCTGCAAGGTCATAACCCGGGCAGTTCATATCCTAAAGTCCAACAGAAGGTTTTTTTTTTTTTCTTCTTTTTTTTTTTTTTATATGAACACATTCTGAGTTTATATATATATATATATATATATATATATATATATATATATGTGTGTGTGTGTGTGTGTGGGTGTGTGTGTGTAATATGAACCTAAACACAGAATATTGCAACAGATTAGATTAATTAAAAAATGTTTTCGTTCATTTTCATTCAGTTCATGGCACAGAGCTTCTACACTACAGACCAAAATTTTTAGATTACTTAAAAATTGCTGTAATATTTTATCAGGTCTGAAATACATTGACATTGATTGCAGGGGTTTAAGACCATTTTAAATGATGCTTCTGATAGACTTGCTTTGGACGGATGATTTTGAGTTTTGTCTGCCCACCTATAGTGCTATTATTTTATTGTGTAATATATGTATTTTCTTTATATATATATATATATATATATATATATATATATTCATTTTTCATATTTTTTTTTTAGTTTGCTTTAAGTATTTTGTGATGTTTGTCATTTCTAGTAGTTTTTGTTTTTAATATTTCCATTTAGCTTTAATTGTAGGGGTGCACAATATATATCAACAGATGATTAATGCGCAAATCAATGGTGATAATGAACGTTGATTTGCTCAGCTTGTCAGTTAACAACGGCTCCGTGTAGTAACAGCTACTGACTAGATACATTAATCATCGGCCGATGTATATCGTGCAACCCTGTTTAATAGTTAATTACATTATTATTATTATAATTATTTTTTTGTTTTTGTTGTACTTAAATACATTTCAGTTAATTGCTAAGTCAACATTTGTATATTTCATTGATCATTTCATATTTATTTTCATTTGAGCTTTAATTCGGTTACATAATCTTTGTGTTATTTTTGTTTTTAACAATAATAACACTGGTCTAGTGGTCTGTTAATATATGAATTAGTGGCCGGTTGTTTGATCCCCCTAAAACATTTGATGACATTTGTGTATAACATCCTTCTTGTCTCCCACTAGGTAAAGATCGCATCATATTTGTCACCAAGGAGGATCATGAAGCACCTAGTAATGCTGAGCTTATCGAAGATGATCCAAATGATCCATATGAGGATCAGGGCAAGTTTTTGAACTAATACTTAAATTCTTGAGTAAAGAATCATCATGAAGTTTAGCAAGAAATATGCATTGTGTCTAGGATACTAATTTTTACACTTTACATTTCATTTGATCCTACAGGTCTTATTCTCCCTAATGGTGATATAAACTGGAACTGCCCATGTTTGGGAGGTATGGCCAGTGGCCCTTGTGGACAGCAGTTCAAGGACGCCTTTTCTTGTTTCCACTATAGTAAAGAGGAGGTAAAGGGTTCAGATTGTGTGGAAAACTTCCGGAGTATGCAGGAGTGTATGCAGAAGTACCCTGAGCTCTACCCTCAGGATGATGACAATGACAGCGCCCCCTCTGGTGGGGCAGATACTGCACCCACTGACTCTGTCCCTACATCCTCTCCTGATTCCACACCAGCAACCACAGAAAACCCAGCAGCTAGCTAATATTATTTTGGCTTCAATCCCTTCACACCTCACAGCAAAGACCGCTCCACTTTTGAGTATGAAGAGATAATATCTAACTATGCCACTGGATCGATGCTCTCACAGAGATGCAGGAAACCCATTAATCTCAAGTTTTGTGAATCAAATATTGGAATGACATTAACATGCACTTAAGGGACCTATGAAGAAAAGAGGATCTGTATGAATGGCAAGTCGACTTGCACTTGGCCTGTGAAACATTAGCTGCCATTTGAACCGTCCGGCTTTGTATTTTCTGGTTATCATTTGCTCCACAACCTAAGCTTAGCTTGTTTGACTTGTGTGCTACAACAGATCAAAGGCCAGTTGGCATTGGTGATTGAATATAAAAAACAAATTAACATTTCATCTGCTGTTTTGTTGTAGAACATAATTAAAGTTTTATGATAAAGAAATAATCTGTTGCAAATGTGTTGGAAAGCATGTAGCCCTACGGTTGCACACAAAGTACAAACATTATGGGGTGTGAGTAATTAAATCTTACTCATCATCATCTGCTGATAAAAAAACATAATGTGTTGATGTTAAACGATTATAATGTCAAAACAACACATTATAAAAGAGTAGACCTTCTGTTTAGTAAGAACTGTTCCAAAGAGTAATAGGTTTCGTTCAAGTGAAGTATCTTAACACTGAGGGCTGTTTCTGAAACCATTTTTAACACATGCTAATTATGAACTGTGTTAAAAATTGTGCTTATTCATATATTCAGTCAATGACATTAGTTTATCCAAGATTGACTGTTTTGAGTTTGACATGTCATTCAAAGCCTTAATGTGAATTATCTTACTTTGATGAAACAAGAAACATGATCTTTTGTGACATGTATCTGTTTCTGAAAAGTCTTTTAATAAAATAAAGGATACGGAGTTCAAATCATGCATAAGAACTAGGAGAATTTAAATCCGACTGGACCTTAGTAGCATTTCATTTTTCAATTGTGTGATGTTCAAATATATTTTTAAAAAACACTGAAATGTATTAAGAGAAGCAAATAAAATGAGTGTGAATGAATCGCAAAAATGTCTATGGATTCACTGACTTGTGTTTATCCTCTTCAAGAAACTAATTTTTGAAGATGATAATCTAGAAACTACAGAGAAATGAGTACAGAAACAGTTCATTCGGTCTTATGAATGCCATATCCATGTTGTTCCATGTCCACAAGGCAACAGCCACCAAGATAAAAGAGTTATTTTTAAGAGCCTTGCTCAAGAAGTGCTGGATGACAATTACAGTTATTTGAAGTGGCTATTCAGTGCACGTTGCCATGCGATTTCTCCATGAATCTTGTTTCTGGTAATTACCCTCATTCCATTTCAGCTGCATCCGGCGATCACGGTCCATTTAGGATCCGGCTGCCAGCTTTGATATAGTGAGGGCTTTCAAGTTTGGGCAGTATTGAGCTACGATACATTTGGATAATGTCACGCTCATAAGCAGCCCTGATGCAGTGCTTCTGTGACCTGAAATCCCAGGATGGGGGTCCAGGGGACTACTAGACTCTGCATGGTGACCAGTAGCCGTCCTGAGTCAACATCTTCGGGACCTGCAAGTAGATAATTCCCACCTAAAGATGGAGACACAAAAGTCACTTCTCTAATGGCTAACTTCACTAAATCAAAGTCAAATAGTGATCATGAGCCAAATAGTTGTTGGGTGCTGTACCTGGGTTGAGGATGGGACAGGTGCAGCCACGGCTGGTCCAGGAGAGCGGATAGAGACTGTGTGTGCCCTGGGAGAGGGGCAGTTTTCCAGAACGAAACACCTTCCTCACCTTCACCAGGACAACCGCATGTGAGCCTTTATCATGAGCTGACAGCACGCTGGCTTTGATCACTATGAACGCCACAAACAGTCACTTCTATCATTAGATTGAAATGTTTAGACCGTAAGTGTTAACCGAAATGCTTCGTATGAATTGAATTGAAATGATTCAACACAATATAAAGCCTCACCGTATCCGTGTTTCATCTTGCAAAGATCTGACACGCTTTTCAGTTTCTTTTCCTTGCAGCTGCACTTCCCTGTAAAGAATTAACAAGAAACATTTCAGAGGTTCTTTCATTTGTACAAATTTATACATATAGTATTTGCCACAAATAAATGGACGCCCAATTTTAAGACCATTAAGATCGAATGCAGTCGCTTTTTTTTAATGATAATTAAATGTTTTTACCGCAAATTCTCATTATTGCACTTAGCATGAATATTTGATTTTTAAGTCGACAGAAGAGACGGACGACAGTGGGTGAGTGTTTTGCTTAACACTTTGTTTAGAGATGTTATCACATTATTACTTTCTGCTAGGAAAGAATATTTCATTGTTTACATATTTCTACTTTATATTTTGTTGTAGTTTGTATTTTTGATTGCACTTAAGGAGCCTGTGTTATTGCTATTGCTCTTTCTGCACTTAAGTGTGAACTGTAGTTTCAATTTAAGCAATTGGTCAAGGGAAGTTGTGGCCTAATGGTTAGAGAGTCGGACTGGCAATCGAAAGGACGCTTCTCAGGCCGACAGGAATTGTAGGTTGGGGGAGTGCATGTACAGTTCTCTCTCCACCTTAGACTTAGGTTCCCTTTGCAATTATAACTCATCTGAATCTCATGCAATTACTGTAAGAGCTCTTGTAAAACTCCAGGTTGTGGTAATTTCCCGCCCTCCTGGGCACCTTTAAACTACATTTTGCCACCTGTGTGCCATTGTTTACTTTTAGATGAAACCTAAACTACCTTCCACCCTCCCATCTTTCTTTCGTAGTATCCTCCTCTCCACCCTCACCTATCCATTTCTTCAATGCAGCAACTGACACTTTATGCTCTACTTTAACCTGATTTCTAGACAATACTTCTCATATATTTTGCATAATTATCTCAGCCTTACAGGTGAAAGAATCACATAAAAAGCCATGTTTTTGAAAAGCCGCCTCTTGAAGTCCCATTTTGTGCTGTGGCTTCCCACGTTTAACAATAGCTGCTGTTAGTGTGGAATGTTTTGTTCCTGTAGTCAGCTCACCTGTATAGTACAGCGCGGAGACGGCCAGTTCTTTAGGCCACACCCTCTCGTCCTCTTGAGGTTTAAAGTGGGACAGTTCAGGAATTTTCCCACCAACTGGTACATTGTAAAGCTTGATACCGCCTTTGCTGTCAGAGGAAAATGATACAACAACAAAAATCTATTTAAAAATCCCCAGCAGGTATGCAATTATAATTGACATAATTAAGTCACTAAAATCATATATTTACATCTGATATCACAAATAGTACATTTAGCAAGAACTAAAAATGTAGTCTGACCTGTCTAGGCAATGTCCTGTGATGGGATCACAGGTCAAAGGGCACACACAAGATTTGCAGCCCTCCTCTCCAAAGCCCCAGTACCCTGGTAGACAGTGGCTGCAGGTGGTGCCGCCCACACCAGCTTTACAGTGGCACTGTCCACTTCTAGGATGGCACCATGGTGTCCCGCTGTCGGAATGTACTGGCACTGAACCAACTGGGTCACACCAGCATCCTGAGCCAAGGAAAAATATCTTTGGTCATCGGTGCATTAGCTCTTTCCACTGCTTTTGAGTCACTTTAGGGATCGTGTCACTCTGCCACCAGTAGGAGGCAATAAAAGACTAAATGATTGCAAGGTTAACCATTTTGATACTAAAAAGTAAAGTTCTGAGTGACTGCTAGGACAATGATGGGTGCTTACTGTGTCATATTGACCATCAATGTGCTTTAATAAAATAAGTACATTCTGGGATCAGTTGGGAATAATTATTTGAGGCCAGAACCCTTTGAGATCTCACTGTCCTTTTCTATTTGTTCCTTCCTTTCTTTCTAGCGGTCTTACGTGTGCAAGCATGCGGGGAGTTGAGGGGTCTGGCAGGGTGACGGTGGTATCCAGGGCGACAGCGCTGGCACCGGCGGCCCACAGTGTTATGCTGGCAGTTGTCACAGATGCCCCCGCTACTGCCCCCTGTGGACAGCCACACTCGCTGGGAGAAGTGGCAGCTCTCTGCGTGGCCGTGACATTCACACTCTTCAGCGACAAAAAAAAAAAAAAAGAGAACACAAAGTGAAAAGGTTAGGGACAGAAAGTGCTTGTAAAAGCTTTTTACATTCCTGTGGCTCAGTGGTAGAACATTGCGTTAGCAGCACAAAAGGTTGTGGGTTCGATTCCCAGGGAACACACGTACTGGTAAAACTTTTTTTTTTAAAATGTATAGCCTGAATAATATAGCACTGTATAAGTCGCTTTGGATAATAGCCCACTGAGTTTTAACAGACCCCCTAAAGCATGCTGTGAGTTTGGTGGGGGGTAATAGAGAATGTACGGGTGAAAGTCATGTGAAAGGAGGCAATAGCTACAATGCAATATGATTGGATATGACTGGTTATGATCGGCTGGTATTGGTTCATGCGATAAATCCCTTGTGTTTAAGAGAATTCTACATCCGTGAATCAGTCTAAATGAACAATATAATGGGAAGACTCATCAAAAAAAGTAAGTAAACAATTCAAACACTTTGTTACATTAAACTAGAACTTAAAACTGCATGAAAACCTGATCTGCAGGAGATTTTGGTGAGTAATCAGCTTGGTGAAACTGAAAGAAAATATCCACGTCTCTTACCAATATTTACCGAGCTTTGATGACCCGAAAAATTCAACATGAGTACATTAATAAAATATATTGTTACTGTTACTGCCTTGAGTTATTATTTTGGAATAAATGTTTAAAAACACTAACTTGATGAAACTTATACTTGGTTGTATAGGAATCATGATTCACATATAACATTTCCATACTATGGAAGTCAATGGGAACCTAGCTAGCAACATTCTTAAACATATCTTATGTTCCTCAGCAGAAAGAAACTCATAAAGGTTTGGAACAACCTGAGGGTGAGTAAATAGTTTTTTCTGGTTTTAGATAAAGATGGGATCCTTCCTGCATTAGAAAGTGCCATTAATTATGACGTGATAAAAAGATCTTTCATAGCGCAATTTCAATAGTCATGGATTAAAGGAATTTAAGGCTGAATCAACCCATACAGTAAATGCACTCACTCTGGCATGGGTTGCTCTCCCCGCTGCTTCCGTTGGCTGCTCTCCAGAGCTGGTCGTTGTAGAGCGGGGCACACCTCTCGCAGTGCTCGCCCACTGTGTGGTGGGTACACACACACTTGCCATACACCTGCACTCCAGATGAATGATTCACTTTCAGTTGCTGCCCATTCAAGCCTCACAGAGCTTTATAAAAAATACATTTAACAGCCTACGTCGTATTCTCCTAAATACTGGGTGAGTTCACATACACCCTCAAGTATGCAGAAGAGGAAACAAGTTCCTTCAGACAATCACTCTGTCATTTAAATGTGGCTGCGCTGATGTTTGTCCCAAAAAACACTTTGAATCGACACACTCACCATATTACTAGGTTGCAGGCTGTCTTGTCCTTCATTTTCAGGAAGGCAATGTTCAGCATGGCCATGGCACAAACACGTCCCTTTAGCCAGAAGAGAGTACACAGCAAATGGGGTTGAATCCAGAGGCTCAGAACTTGGTGTCGGAGCAGTCAGTGTCCTGTTGTGAATAGTGGGTAAAGAGGATGGGTTTGACTGTTCTGGGACACTTCGCTGGACCTTTGAGATGGGACACTGTTGAGATTTTAAGAGCTGGATTCGTAAGTTAGTCACTGTCAGACGGGACAGCGCCTCAGGACTGTAGGGATCAAGAATCCCACTTCCCAATCCTATGGACCGGAATATGATCTAGAAAACAATTAGAAGCAAATAATTATGAATCATCATATTTACAGGGATAATACACCCAAAAATGTCTTCAATTCTGTCATCATTTGCTCCCTCTCATGACTTGTTCTTTCATGGAAAACAAAAAAATATAATTTGAAAAATGTTGCAGTCCCATCTACTCTATAGTTTGGATAAAACACACTATGGAAGTCAATGGGATTGTGTTGACACCATTGTGTTTTTATGTTACACAGAAAAAAATAAAGGCATAAAGGCTTGGAATGACATCTGGGGGAGCAAATGATGACATGATTTTCATCTTTGGGTGAACTGTCAATTTTAAAATGTATTAGAGAGATAGGCTATAAACAATTTTGATTTACATAGTTGTACTCAAATTTGTATGTTGATTGCCACAAAAATGACAGAACTTACATACTTCTAGGGCTGGGTGAAATGACCAAAATCTTATTTCGTGACAACGATATATATCTCGATATAACTATTTTTTTATTAGAAATATTAGAATAAGAAATAAAAGCATATTACAAACACAACAGAACAAATAAATATGAAACAAACTTTAAAGTTTTTCATCTATAGGTTTATGCAGTATATTATGATGCAGTATATAATGTTACAGAAATGAAATAAAGTGTGTAAATAAAACACTGCATAGTCTTCACTGTATCAATTAAACATGAACTGATTCTTATTAAAGATCCAAAAGTGATTCAGTCAAGTTCAGTGAGTGATTAACATTAATAATGACATACTGCTGCCCCTTTAAGACCAAATTCATGGATCCGACATACTGATACACATTCGGTTTTCACCCAGCTGTTAATGTATAAGACATAATCGACTGTGTTAATGTGAATACTCCACACAATGGCCATTTTGACATAACTGTGTGCATATTTGACCATTCAAGCACAATAAAACCCTAAAGAGATCTGTTTTCGCAATCGCATGCAATCTGACAGGGGCTTTCAGTGTTTGGGGCTTTTCGGCTGTGTGTCAGTTAAAGCGAGCAGCAGATTGAGTTCACATTCACTGCTTATTGCACTTTATAACTCAAGTGCATCCCACTCTTTATTTTCTCATTCATGCATGTTTCTCTATCAATCAAAGGCGTATATAACTTTTAAGTAGTATTATGTTACGCAAATATAGTTGCATATTGTGGAATACACAATATAGCAAAATCTCTAACACTTTAGACACTTTATTTCTGCGGTAACAATATATACAGCCATACTGCATAGCCCTATATGCTTTACATTTACACCTACTGCAATGCTGCAGAATTGGAATGTACACAAGAGAAAGATGTTTTGTGATGCTTATTTCCTTCCTTACCTCTCCTCGGCTGCACGGGACCGCATTCGAATATCTGGAAGTGCAGAGAGATCCTGGTTGACTTCCATCATCAGGAAGCCCGAACATCTCAGTGCAGTTCCTGGCAAACAGCTTTAGTGTCTCCCAGGTCTGGCCAAAGTCCTGCGAGCGCTCCAACCTCATAGCAGCAGGACGTGGGGAACGGAATAACAACACAACGTGACTCATGCAGAACTGTGTCTCCAAGTCAAGACGGATTTCTTCCTGTTCTCCAGTGGCAGCCGCTGAGCCCCACCAGGTATCTGGATGAATAAACGGGTCATCGGCCATGAGGGCAGGAGGATGGAGCTCTGCTAGACAGCGTGGCTGGGTTGAAAGGCAGGAAGTGCTATTAGTGCAGCAGTTAGTCAGCGTGAAAAGGGTCCTGCCACTGGCCAAGTTACCCATAGGAGGGCTGCAAGCACGGCCAACACATCTGGACTCTGTGGAACAGAGGAAACACGCATTCACATGCATTCACAAACAGATCCAGAGCAACTTTCATGCTGATGATTTGAAATGCACCATTTTCGAACACCGAACGCCTGTAAACACTAGTCAGGTTCTGGCATGTCACAGCACAATGTTTGACAACCTGAGCCTTTAATGAACCTCACAAAGAGCTTCCACAGAACCAAAAACAAGTGTGTGATTTCTCCTGCAAACGTTCCAGCACTGCAACCGTTGTAAGATATGACAACAAAAGTGAAAGATATTTCAACAGAGAATAGATAGATATTTTTTTTAAATGCATCAGTTATGCACTAACTTGTTATCCAAATGTGAAATTAATTACACAGCTTAAACTTTAAATAAACATGAACAAAAAAAGTTTCTCGCTCTACGTTTATACATTTGACAACTTTATTATTACAAGTAGAAATCTGGCTATTTTAGTGCCTCTTCCCACAAATTGCAAAAACAGTATTTGTTTCTTTAGACATCTGTTAAAAATCATTTAACAATTAAATTAGCATAAGTGGTTTGAATCTATGGGAAACATATGAATACAGATAGATAGATAGATAGATAGATAGATAGATAGATAGATAGATAGATAGATAGATAGATAGATAGATAGATAGATAGATAGATAGATAGATAGATAGATAGATAGTTTTCCATCACTTACCTGTGAAGCCCTGCAGGAATCCAGGAAATAAGATCACTGCGCACTTTAGTATCACCATTACAAACTGAGGACTCCAAAGAGGTTTCATGTTTACTCTGGATGTAAAGGCAGTTAGTTATCCAGTTACAACAGATAAACCATCATGTCCCAGTGCATTTTCAGTTTGGAGAGATCTCCTTCACTGTCTGATTGGAAACAGAGTTTTCTTGACAAGCTGCATGAAATCCAGCTGCTGGTAATGCATTTTCAGAGCAAGTTTCTGCTATTGGTGGTGGTCTGGGATGCACCTGTCCGAGCGGCACGCGGTTCATTCCCTTAACATTGTTGTTTTTGCGCATTCAGGTGAAAAGGACACTACTGCCCGTTAGACATGACTGCCCTTTCCAACGGAAGGTAAAAGAGTGATAAAAACGCGCAGGTTGCTTTGGTAATAGCAGCGTGTCGCTTCTGTTATTAACGCGCAGCGTTTGTTCAAGCTTCTAAGAGCAGTGCACAGATGCGTGACTGTGATCCACTGGCCTGTCTATGAATCATTGAACGGATCGAAAAAGAGCTCTCTTCTGCCCCACAGTGGAATTATACATTAGTACTGTTCCCTGCAGACATCAAACAAGAGATCTTGATCACATTTTATTCACGTTACCAGACATGATTATCGCTATGATTCATGCCACCGAACGTCCTATATCTGAAGGAAGCGTGCTGTGAAACCAAAAAAAAAAAAAAAGGGACACATACATATTAATTTTTTTTTTATGTCTTTAATATTTTATTTCAAGCAAAAGTTTTAGTTAGTTAATATTTAACTAAAAACGAAAATGATGTCAGAATATATTCACCCTCATGCTATTCCAACATTTACTCATCTTTCATCCGTGGGACGCAAAAGGAAACATTCATCAGAATGTCCACACTGCTCTTTTCCAAACAGTGAAACCGGAAATAAAAATATTTTGTAAAAGTTTTATTTGACCACATTAATATGTACTATAATAATACTCGAGTGTATTATTATTATTATTATTATTATTATCAATATTAAGATTTTTTTTTAATTAATAAAATATAAAAGATAATAATACATTAATTTACTGGATCGTTATATTATATACTGAAACAATATATTTTTTCTTCACAAAGCACTAATGATTTTCTCCGTCTTTATGAGTTTGCAGGTGGGTGCATGTGTGAGTTAGGTCAGATTCGCTGGGGCTGGAGAACAAAGTTAATGTGATCCAGCCGCATGGAGAATTCCAGAAACTGTCTGTACATATATAACACCACCAAAACCTGCTCTCTTTAATGGGGTAAGAGATGTTACTTGATGTGCCTTTTCCTCCTGGTTTTAAACAGCACTGGGTCTGTATTATGAGTGCCTTTGATGTTTCATTTAAGGGGAATTTAAATACATATAAAAATATATGTGGACTTCTAGATGTATATATGATATGACATGAGGACATGAGGAAATACAGCACTAATCCATCCAAACAGCTGATAAAAATATCAAAATAATCCCTAAACTGAAAATAATTCACACAATTCTGATCATTCAATTAATCAAAAAAATAGTGTTGTGTGAAAAGCTGTGTGCTTGTAATAAACAAATCCATCATTAAGATGTTTTATATAAAAACAATACTTTGGGCTAATATACAATTCCGTAATCCATAATAACAGTTTCTCAGTGAAAAAGGCCTTCAATTCTTTTTTTCTTTTTTTTTTTTTTTTGGAACTGTTTTTGCTTGTAAACAATGTTTAAGTTACGTAACTCTTTCCTGATTCTGTTCTGACAGCACCCATTCATTGCAGAGGATCTGCTGGTGAGATAATTTCCCTAAATCTTAAGCAATGAAGAAACAAACTCATCTTCATGTTGGATCCCCTGAGGGTAAGTATTCTGCAGATTAGATTTTTTGGATGAACTATTCCTTTAACCTAGTGTTTAACCATGCGCAATATAGACAAAAAATCCCCCAAGTGGTTTCATCATATGGCTGAATGCTTTTGTGTGTCTTTGCCAACTTGTCTTGCCTGTTATGTGCTCAGTTCATATTCAAACATATGCTGCACTCATTAACTACACATAAAACTCTCAAGACAAAGATGAAAACGCATTCATCTTCAATTCAATGATTTGTGTGTTTCCAACTTTCCATATCTTTCTTGTAAAATAAAACTGTTGTTCCCAAATAAAGACAATGATTTTATTACGCCTTCCTCAACATATAGGCTACATCAGAGGATAATGGGCATATTAATTCACAAGCTAATGAATAAAGAAAGAGTCATGCCAGCAGAAAGAGTATGTTTAGTGCTGATGGGAAAAAATGTATTTCAAAGCCACATGCGTTAAACAAAAGCCTTAAATGAAGTCTTTGGTTTTATGGTAGAGCGTTACAAAGCAAAGTTTTATTGAAGTCACGTAAAAACTGTTTACAATATGTGCAAATTTCCAGCAAGCCCCTTTTTTTCTAGGTTCTTTTGAACTAAACTAGGTTCTTATAGTTCCCTTCCTTGTTGTAAATGAATGGGTGAATGAAAGAACAATCCGATATGCACATAAACACTAAATCTGTTAAATAATCAAATGCACTATGCATTATGCTTGGTCATTGCAGAAGGTAGGGACTTCTATAAAATAGTGTTGTGTGAAAAGCTGTGTGCTTGTAATAAACAAATCCATCATTAAGATGTTTTATATAAAAACAATACTTTGGGCTAATATACAATTCCGTAATCCATAATAACAGTTTCTCAGTGAAAAAGGCCTTCAATTCTTTTTTTTCCCTTTTCTTTCTATGCTTGGTCATTGCAGAAGGTAGGGACTCCAAAGGTCTAAAGGTAAAAAAATGTAGTTCTGTGGCGAAAAATTCTATTGCTTGGGGACAGCATGTTGAGTAAACATAAAGATATTTTCAAAGCAATAAGTTTATTGCTATATTCAAAGCTACTAACTAACCTACAAATAAACATTGCCAGATTTTAATTTAATTTAATTTAATTTAATTTAATTTAATTTAATTTAATTTAATTTAATTTAATTTAATTTAATTTAATTTAATTTAATTTAATTTAATTTAATTTAATTTAATTTTGTGTTTTTAATAATACAAAATTAGTTTGTATGTCTAGTTTATTCATAGCAATGAACTACTAACTAAATACAAAAACAGATGCAAAGATGGATTTACAATGGAAATATTTCATCTAAATTAATATTTAATTTAATGATTTCACATTTTGTGTTTTAATAATACATGACGAGTAGGTGCTTCTATAGACTGCTAGTGTAGTTTAGACATAGTGCACACTCACTGCACATGACTTCCTACTTTTTGATTCCTCTTATCTTTTGCTTGAGTTTAATTTCATGTCTTTGATTTCTATATATGTGCTCTTTATTAGTTTTCCTCCCCCATTCTCATATCCTACATATATCTCTTCATGCTTTCATTCTCCTCTCTGACACTCACTACAGCGGCTGGCTGCCCTCCAGGTCATAAAAAAAGCTCAGAGAGCAGACCTTCATCTCCAAACCTCACATCATTCTGTTGTGGGCCTTTCTGCCGCCCTGCAGACTGCATGAGCAATAACCATCTTTACTGGGGATCACATTAATCCTATTGATGGTGAATTAGCTGTGAGCTATTACTATTTACTACTTCCAGATGTGGAAAATGGATGAATCTGTCTTTTTAAGAAGGTTTGATTTAGACGCCGTCAACCTTTTTGACAGAATCAAAGCATAATTTAGGATTTGATATTAAATTGTATGTGTGTGCCATATGTGTGTGTCATAGGACATAGGAAGTTTTTGTCTCTCATGTTTGTCAGCAGCATATTAACGTGTAATTTATTTTGTGATGACAAAGAAACCTCATTCTAATATCCCTTTGCTGTTGTCGCTGTCTTCATACGTGGTCAAATATAACCAGATGCCATTGCATAATTCAGAAGTTAACTGTGTGGGGTTCCTCTGGCTGTTCTCATGGTCTCCTCATGGCATTACAAATTAGGGATAATACAGCAACTTTAGTGTCTAGGTTGCATTTTCAGGCTATCAGTGTAACACACCTTATATCCACTGACTGAGTGCATGCCAAAAACAGGAAGAGATGGTCTTGCCTGGAATTAGAAACAGCCATTTCCACCTAGAAATAAAACAGATGACACATAGTTGGCATTCCTGATCAGAAGTTATAAAAGAAACACTGTCTTTTGTGAAATAGATTGTTTGCTGCCGAATAGTTTTTGTAGATAGAAATAAAAAATGGCAAAAAAAAAGTTTATTTATAAATTATTTTATGTGTGTGTGCGTGTGTTGTGAGTGATTCCTGTTTAGTATGATCTGTAGTTTTAATAAAAAAATATTTTCTTTATACTTGGATGCTTGTTTCAGCTAAAAAAGCAAAAGTTAATTGACTTGATGGTAACTGTGGTTCATTTAAATGCTGGGAAAATAATTGGGTTTTAACCAGCCTGCACCCGATAAAGCTTTTCAGCCGCTCATTAAAATATTTGTACAAAACAGTGTGTCGCTGTATTGTTGAACTAGACTTTCTCAAAAGGGAAGGAATTTTAAAGGCCATGCAACTCTTTGCACAGTATTCATTTACAGTATATCAAGCTTGCCTACATTTGGGAAGGACCGTGTGTTGGCCAGATTTTGCCCACTTTGTGGGCTTTTCACACTTTAAATTGTCAGCCATGTGTCTTTCTAAATCTTGCATTATCTTTTTTTCATGTTTCACACGCTTCAGTTTTTACAGAGTTGAGAATTTTTCCCGGGGATGATCATTCTAAGCTGCAAATGTGTAATCATCATTGATTGAATGAACAAAGCATGTAACCTGTTTAAACAACAGCTTTTGTAGCTTATTTCAGACTGTAACTGCTTTTGGTCACTGTTTGATATTTCATATGGAAAACACTGCTCAGTTTATGATTGGTTGTTGTTGTTAATCAGTTGGTCATTACATTCTAAAATTGAAACGTGTCACTCTGCATAACCCCCAAAATTAAATAAAATACAAAAATTAAGTAGAGAAGCTCCACCACAATAAATATCCCCTATACAGGACAGAACATCAGTATAAAGGTCAAAGGTGAATCATAGATTTCTGTTTCCCAGGGAGCTGTTAATGTTACCACATCAACCCTGCTATAAATGACAGATGTTACCAAACTATCCATATTCATGATAGCAATTTAAACCATCCGACCATCATATTCAGGATTGCTAAAAGGTTTTGGCATCAAAGTATGTTCAAGCACTTGAGATGATTGTTTATCCAGCACTGGTACTGTATAATGGAAAACATACATTTCGTAATGAGGGATGTTTGAAATTAGGCACATCAGAACATCTGTGTGTATATCCCACATTAGTATTCATTGAGGTTGAATGAGAAGCTTTAAGAGACAGAATTAGCTTTGTGGCACTTTGGCTTTTGTAGCCCTCATTTAATTGTGCCAATTAATTGAATGCATGACTTTGACATTGCTAGGACAATGTTTTGTTGTTTGATATGTTTAATTTCACATTCTGTTTTTTCCAATGAAAATAAGAAATATAAAATTAAGAAATAAAAAGTAATTATTATGACAAAAAAGGCAAAATTCTGACAGTCATTTATGATGTTTTTTTTTTTACTGAGATAATAATTAAAAAATAATTGTGGCAAAAAAAAAATCACATAAAAAACAGTTATGAGATTAAAGGGTCTTAATTATGACACAAGTCAGTGACATTTGTGACAATTATGATATAAAAGTTTATGACTAACAATTATGAGGTCAAAATTATTAAATAAAAAGTCATAATTATGACATAAAAATTCAAAATCATCATATAAAACAATCATGAGATTAAAAAGTAGAAACAAGTAGCATGAGTAGAAATTATGACAAAAACAATTATGAGATAAAAAGTTGAAAGTATGACAAACAATTTTGAAATATAAAGTCTTGATCATGACATAAAAAAGTCTAAATTATCATATAAAAAATTATGAGATTTAAAAAGTCATATTTATGGCACAAGCAGAAAATACAACAAAAACAATTCTTAGATAAAAATGTGAAATTATGAGAAACAATTATAAAATAAAACATGTTGATTATGACATAAAAAGTGTAAATTAACACGTAAAACAATTATGTGATTAAAAATCATATTTACGTATTTTTCAGACTATAAGTCACACCTGAGTATAAGTTGCATCAGTCCAAAAATACGTCATGACGAGGAGAAAAACATATATAAGTCGCACTGGACTATAAGTCGCATTTATTTAGAACCAAGAACCAAGAGAAAACATTATCATCTACAGCCGCGAGAGGGCGCTCTATGTTTTCAGTGGTAGGCTACAGGAGCACTGAGCAACATCTCTGGCAGCATAGAGCGCCCTCTGGCGGCTGTAGATGATAATGTTTTCTCTTGGTTCATTTCTCTCGGTTCATGTCAAATTAATTTTGATAAATAAGTCACACTTGACTATAAGTCGCAGGACCAGCCAAACTATGAAAAAAAGTGTGACTTATAGTCCGGAAAATCTTTACAGCAAATGTGAAGTACAATTGGAGAAACAAAAATCTTTAAATACATGTATGTTTGTGTAAATGTGGGCTTGTGATGGTCTTTGCATGTCTGTTTGCAAACATTTGTGTGTGGGAGAGAGAGAGAGAGAGAGAGAGAGAGGGTCACAACATGTGAATGTGGGTGATAGGTTTAAATTACAGTGTGCTGCTTTGATCTGTGAGAATGAATGAGTGAGATTAAGTTGTCAAGCTGGGCACTGATAGAGGCCAGATGAACGGCTATGACAGTCCGGAGCCCCTGTGGAACATGTAGGACGCTTGCCAAAGCAATTGTGTGACTACATGCATGCGTGCGTGTCTCCAGGGTCGCTTATGCTTTTCTGTGTTGGTCTATTGTGTATATAACCATGCATGCAGTAGCTCATGTCACTGTTTATACATACGAATGGCCGATCACGCAATTGTATATTTGTCTATGATGGGATTCGTTGCACATAAACACTCGCACATGTGCCAGCGTTCCAAATCCATTTAATTTCAACATTAATAGGCCTTAAGAAGCAGGAATGAGAGGAATTTTAAGAGGGGTGGTTTTGATTGAAGAGGTTTGTGTCTGATTGGTAGTGCCCTGCTGCACTGACGCAGCTGAAACCACATTTTATTCAAGCAGAGTACAGCTTCCCACACATATGGAGGTCTGTATAAACACGCACAGGCACACACCCAACATCCTTCATAGGGGTTAGTAAGTAAATAAGACAAGTGCTTACAGAGGGATTTAGCAATTTCCAAGTCTCATCATTGAGGACTATACAGCAAGCTACTATTGCCTCTGCAAGATATTAATGTCTATGAAAGGGATTGTAAATAACTGCAGAGCGAAAATGTGCAACAGTAGAGTATAAATTTCCCGGCACCCCATGAGGTGCTTTAAAAAGAAAGGAGGCATGGTGGATGAATGCAGTGGCATTGATAAATAATGTAAACCCTTTATGCTTTTTATATGTGCATTGCAGCCAGTTATTTTTTATTTTTATTTGATTTATTACATTTCAACTAGTTAATTATGTAATATTTAATATTGTAATTTTATGATTGTTATTATATTATAATACATATTTTACTATAATCTATCAAAGAATTAGTGAATTATTTTTACATTTAATCTTATATCTAATCTAATAATTTCTCATTTTCTTATAACTATTTTTATTTATTATTATTATTATCTGTCAAAGGATCAGCAAGCTATTTTATAATAAAATTTGATATATTTTAATGTTAAACTATATAATGTTAATTATATATTTTTTGTCATTTTCTTCATAATAAAATCTGCAACATTTTAATAGGTTTAATATATCTTCAAAATTAAATGATTAAATATTCAATATTATAATTTTACATTTTTATAATAACTTTTATTATAATACGTATTTGATTTAGTTATTATTGTCTGTCAAGCAATCTACACAGACACACACACACACACACACAAACATATATATATATATATATATATATATATATATATATATATATATATATATATATATATATATATATATATATATATATATATATATATACATATATATATGGTTTCAATTATTCAATGTTTCAATTATAGTATATTAAATGATTACATTAGAATTTATTAGTACTGTATTTAAAGTTTTGGTAAGTATATTTTTATTGAACATTTCATTTTAATATTCATTATAATTAATTAATTTGGCCAGCAGTAAAAAATGGCCACCTGCAAATGATATTCTGGTTTTGGTTCTCCTCTATTTCTCCACTATAGTAAGTTTTTGTTTTATAAGGTCAATACTTTGGGTTAGGGGTTTCGTATAGTAACTGTGATCCCTGAATTGTGACCAGGTGTCTATTAGTAACCAAAAACCTGCCTAATCTCACCACCAGCAATTAAAACCTTTCTTTTTTTATGGCCACATGCAGGCCAGGTATCCACCCGTGATCTCATCTGACCCTTAATGAGCATTCAAAGGTCATGCGGGTCACCATTAAAGCCACTAAGTCTGTCTGGTCTGGCAAAAAGCATCGTCATTTCAGGACACGGCTCTTTTTTTATTCTCTCATAAAACACACTTGGAGTACTACAATGTAACACTCACTGACCTGATGGTGTATACATTTCACCCATTAAATAGAACAGACGACGTCATGCACTGCTGCAGGGCTGTTGAACTGACTTTTTAAAATCATATTAGACACCATGTATAACCATTTAACTAGTCGTAATATGGGACATTAGCTAGATTTTGTGTTGTTATGGTAGATGTGTATGTGTTTTACATTACGTTGGCTGGTATTTGTTCCACATATTATAGTGTGGAACAAATACCAGCTCAAATGCTTTTTGCAATCTTTGATGTGTTTGCTAACTGAGATAAAACAGACTCCGGCGGTTTAAAAACACAGATCAAATACAAAGATGTAGACTTCTAGAAGCTTCATATTCTTCCATAGCTGTTTAGCGATGTGACACTGGGAAGCTGGGGGCCCACCTCTGCTGCTCTCCAAAACCAACATCTGGGTATCATGAGCAGCTAAAGTTAGAAGCACATGCTGCTTTCATTACTGCAAAATAGGAGTCACACTCAAGCAGGCGTGACACCCACAACCGCCTGTGGAATAAAGGCAAGGAATGACTGGAAGAGGAGGACTTTTTGTGTGTGCAAGTAACACAGATCAATTCAGTGGATGGTTTTAATGGACAGTACAATCAAAAAGTCAGCGGATGAAAGTGAGCTCACCTCCTACATGTCAATAATAATATCACCCTCATTTAAATGTACACATTTGCCAGCTAATCTGACAAATTGACTTGGGAATCAAACTCTTTACCTTGACATTGCTAGTTGTTGTTTGGTCTATTAGTTTTTCATATGTTTTTTTTTTTTGTTGTTTTTTTTGTTTTTTGCTTTTACTTTACAGTTGGAAGTTGGAACTATGGAAGACAATTTCTGCTACATAAGAGGGGAAATCATAATATTGAAAACTTAAGTAAAATATATATTATAAAATAGATATACCGATTTTTCGGACTATAAGTTGCACCTGAGTATAAGTCGCATGAGTCCAAAAATACGTCGACCAAGAAAAAAAAAACATACAAGTCACACTGGACTATAAGTCGCATTTATTTAGAACCAAGAGAAAACATTACCATCTACAGCCGCGAGAGGGCGCTCTATGTCTTCAGTGGTAGGCTACAGGAGCACTGAGCAGCATAGAACGCCCTCTCGCGGCTGTAGACGGTAATGTTTTCTATTCGTTCATTTCTTTTGGTTCATGTCAAATTAATTTTGATAAATAAGTCGCACCTTACTATAAGTAGCAGGACCAGCCAAACTATGAAAAAAGTGCGACTTATAGTCTGGAAAATACGGTAAGTCATATTTAGGGTTGCAAAGTGGTGGAAAAATTGTGGGAAACATCCGGAAACTTTCCAAAAGCTTTTGAAAATGTCTTACATTTTTTCTAAAGCTTCCAAAAAATCCCAGAAATGTATGCAGAGTTTCTAACTTGTTGCATCCCCACTCGAAATTATGAGATGAAAAGTTGTAAATTATGAGATACAAGTAATAATTATGAGAAAAAAAAAGAAAAAGACATGAAGTCATTATGTTGAACTGAAATGGAAAATGATGCGATTATAATTTGCAATTGGAACAAAATGTAGACATTATAAAAAGTCAAAAATTACCAAAGCATATTTTTTCTCATCTGGAGGAAATTTACCTTTTTTTTTTTTTACAAAACTGATTGAAATCAAATAAATGGCATTCTCTGGCATTCACTAATTTAATACAGAACACCTTTTCTCCTTAAATAAAGCACAGTTCTGTGACATCAAGCACAGCTAACAATCATAGTAGGTGTGAACTGAAAGTTGAGCATGACAAGTTTGAGTTATTTCCTGGACCTGCTTTAAAAGTCTGAAGTTTTCTTCTTGATACTGGCGTAGTTTCATTTGAAAGTCCCAGTTGTGCATCATTTTATCAGAAATGTCTTTCATCTGAAGCTTATCAATGACCTCAATCGCTTGGGGGACTAATCTGCCCTGATTTTGGACCACAAAATGAGCACTTTTCTGTTCTGAGGACCCAGCGCTCCAGAGATCTCATCTGAGATTTCATCTGTCTTGTTCAAACAACCCTGTAATGCTGTAGGCCAAAGCTATTAGTCATTAATTGCTGGCAGGTGTTCGGATCTATTGACAAATGTGTCTGCTGCATGATGTGCCTTTGGGATACAGCATGGGTCGATGTGCCTCATGACGCAACTATACAACTGAAGAAGCTGGAGGGGAGGACGCAGTTTTGTAAGAGTATGATTTACAAAAAGAGATTCTAGAGAAATGTGGTTAGAAGTTCTGCAAGCATGTTGCAAATTGAAACAAAAGATTTTGGTGACTTTGAAGTCGTGCCCATTAAATCTAAATAAAATAAATAATAAAAGCAAATAAATTAAAATTTAATTATAAATAAATGTTTTACAAAAAATCTTATATGTATATATATATATATATATATATATATATATATATATATATATATATATATATATATATATATATATATATTTATATATATATATTTATATATTTTTTTAATATAGTATAAAGATTAAATTAAAAGAAAAGAAGGAATATATATATATATATTCATACACACACACACACACACACAAGATCACTTTAATCTGTTATGGCATAGAAAGAGTCTTTTAATTTTTTTCTCTACTGAAATTGGCAACCTGTACATCAAGTGCCTCAGTTTGAGAGTAAACTGAGTGGACATTGGTAGCTTGTGGCAAAGTCTTTCCTCTGCTCTCCATTAACTTTTTGACCTGTTGACTTAATGATCTGATGAATCTTCTTAATGATCTGTCAGTCTGTCATGTTCTTCTCAGTCCTTTTACAATGATGGCAGTTGTATCCCATGCAAAGTCAGAAGGCATCTCTGGCTCCTCATTTTGAATTTCACACATGCACTTGACTTCTGACCTTGCCCAACCCCGTCTTTGGGTTTGCAAGACACCTTCTGGAAATGACACATGATTTCAGGCACATGAAGTAATTCATGCACGCTACAATGAACCCACTCAGGATGATCTGCAGGGCCAGCGGAGGCGAAGGTGTGTGTTGCTTATGATCTCCGCTGGGAAATGGGGCAGGATTCTGTGATCTCTTGACCCAGGAGTGTGAGGATCCCTGTGGGTCATTCAGGACCATAAGAGTACAATTACACAGGATGAGATGAAAAGAGAACGGATGGGTTGAGATCACTCTGGGACACCCATTCCAGTGTGTTAGGTCATAATTACTGGCATTAACTATGGAAGTACAAAATTATAAATGTCTTGAATGTTTGAGATTCAGTCTGTCATTGACTATAAGACTATTGCAGTCATACTTTTTTATACTTACCTGTATTTTCATAGTGCATCGTGTCATATAAGGACAGAGGTCTACTGATATATTTATTTTAAAGTAAGGGGCAACATTTTCCCACTAAAGCTAATTTTCAGACGCATTTTTAGCCGAAGATGTACATTTCTACTCCTACAAATATACTTTTTCTGTCAAACCTAGGAATAAAGTAGGAATTTTAATATACTTAAAGAAAGCATTTGACACCATTAATCACATATTAGCACACAAACTAGAGAGGTATGGTAGAGGGGTTCGGACAGGCAACAGTTTGTGGAGATCAGTGAACAGAAATCTTCAAATGTGAACATTACTTGTGGATGTTAAGGATCGGTTTTAGGTCCAAAACACTTCATAATCTATATCAATGATATATGTAGAATATCAGATACACTCAAATTCATTTTATTTGCTGATGACACAAATATTTTTTGTTCCGGGGATAATTTACAGCAGCTTTTTAATGGTTGAAATAAATAAATCAAGACAATGGTTTGATGTAAATAAATATATAAGTCGTTAAATATATAAGTAAAACAAAGATTATGTTATTTGGAAAATATAAAAGAAACCGTCAAGTATTGAAATGTAAATTTAGAAAGAGTATATGGAAATACGTTTCTTGGTGTAATTTTGGAATTACAAGATATGCTGGATACCACAAATAAAGTATGTTAAAGCTAAATTGGAAAGACTATAGGCTAGCAATTCTGAATAAAGCAAGACATATTTTGGACAATAGATCAATGCATATTCTGTATAATACATTTGTATTACCATATGTGATGAGTGGGGCGAGGGGAGTGATTTGTAATTGAACTAACCTGCGCCACTCACCGGTCTCGAGTCGGAGGAGATCCGAAAGGGTAAATGAGGAGTTACGACAGTGAAGGATGAGAGAGGACCAGGCCTGTTTTTTTTTTTTTTTATGTATTGGTTTTGTTTGTGCATGGCAGTCGTCCGTGAGTGGCTGTCGTGTTGTTGTGTGTTTTTTTTTATTTATTCAAGTTTTATTCATATGTCCGCCGATTCCCGCCTCCTTCTACCCATCTTACAAACTGCGATACACCGTACTTGAGTTATTGTGTGGAAATCTGGGGAAATACCTACAATAATAATATGCTTTTGCTTCATCCCGCTCCTGTCTTTGGGGCTTGGTTTTTCTTTGGGGCTGCAACATTTTTGATGTGTTTTTATATTTTGTTTTATATTGTGCTTTATTCGAAATAAAATGAATCAAAGATAGAACAGAAATTGAATATTATGAAATACAGGAAAAAGCTAATTAATATGTTTTTTTAATTATTTAATTTACCTATTATTATAAATACCTTATGGTTACACATGTGTAGACTTTAGTTGATAATAGTCCTACACTTTTTCATCTGTTCTAAATAAATATAACAATGAAAAATAAATGAAAGGTAAGAAAAAAGTGCAGAAATCAGTACAGTGAGGAAGTTACTATTGCTCAGTTTGAACATCAAAGCAACTGCTCTTACTATTTTTACCACATCTATTAATGACAGCAATAGTATCTAAATCCAGATTGATATGTGCACATTTGAACAGCCTTATGTCCCCAAATTTTACATTGGAAGCATTTTTACTCTATCTGTATTTTTTTAACACTGAAAACTCGAATGACACCGTTATTTACATCATCACATACTTATTTGTTTGGCTTTTTTTTGCTAGACCCTGTACTAAAGCTTAACCTCAAATAATATAACTGATCTCAAATACATATATTCTTTATTTTCTCTATAAACCTGCAGACTAATGTTTGTTTTGCTCTGCACAGTAAAGGACTGCAAAGCGCTCATTCTAGTCTCGTGCACCGGAATCTACAACAAACCCCGCGTGCACGGCGTTGGCCTGGCAACCGTGGCAGCGTCGCTAAATGACAGTTAAAACACTGCAAAGCAAGTAAAACACGAAATCCTTACGACACGCGTTTGTTTTACCAGACGACTTCGAGATCTTCAAAAAAGAGAGAAAAAATAGCCTGTTTGTTAGTGAGGTACGCGTTGACGTGTTTATTAGTGAGCCTGCTGTGATTTGAAGTGAGATATTGTGTAAAAAATTCTTTTTGGTTTAATGACGTGTTTAACTCGACCGTAATGTAACATTGTAACTTATCATGTTTCTCTATATTGTATTATGTCATTAAAATACAGTGTTTGATACTGTATCAGTGCTTGGTTATAATGAGATTCGGATACTTTTGTGTAACTTTTGATTGTTTTCTAACGTTTTTGGATAAGCGATTATGGAGAAGAAACAGCCGGACAAAAATCGCCCAGATTTCGGGATGTTTCGACCCCGCCGTCCAGCCGAGCCAAGCGAGGGTCCCAGAGACGGACTTCCCCCGTTAAACACCGCTTCTTCTCTCATCAGTGCACCAGACCCAAAGCGGCAACAGGTTTACCTCTTCTAAATCTCTTCTGCTGGCCTGAGAAAGAAAAGAAAAGTTTGAAGGGTGTTGCTGAAGAAGATTAAATAAACAGTAACCTTATTTTAAAGCTTGAAGTTGAAGATGTTAAGGCCATGCAGTCTATCACATAGATAGATAGATAGATAGATAGATAGATAGATAGATAGATAGATAGATAGATAGATAGATAGATAGATAGATAGATAAATTTGATAAGTCTAAATTGCTTACTAATATTACCAATAGTTTTGAACTATTATAATTTAAACATTCCATCAGTTTAAGTCTATGATATTTTTTATTCTGTGTTGTCTGTTGTTTTCTTCTTCATTTATTTCTTTTTTTTTTTTGCATTCTGTGTTTTATGATGCACATTTGCATAACAAATTAGAAACATTACATTAGAAAACAAAACATTTAATTAATTTATTTATTACTATCAAATAGCATGTTATGTTTTTTATGGCCAAAAAACAGGCAGAAAACCATCAATTTGGATCTGAGAGGATTCATCCTCTCCCTCCAGGTGTGTCAAGAGGAGGTCACAGGGATGAACTGCCTGCGTTGAGTGCCACCTCGTCTGTTGGTAGAAGACCAGACAGAAGTCAACAAGAACAGGTAAATCAATCTTTCTCTCCTTCTAATGATGGTATCGTTTTATTTCCTAATTTAGGGCCTCATGGAATTTTGTTTTATTTTTTACCAGATTCCATTGTTTCTTTGTTTTTCTTTCGGAAATCTGTTTTCTGTGTTTTTTTTTTTTTTCTAAATTATGTCTGAATGATTTCATTAAATCTGTATCAGCAAAAAAAAAAAAAAAATTATATATATAATATTTTTAATTGTATAAAATTGTATATAATATTGTATTAAACTTTTACAAAACTTTTTTCTTTTTTTAAAAAAGGACTTTTCTTTTCCTTTTTCTGTTTTTTTTTTTTTTTTTGTAAATTCCAGTTTATTTATTTGTTCTTTTTTTGTATTATGTTTTATGATACACATTTAACATCACAAATATTATAACATTTTAGAAAACAAAACATTTAATTTATTCAGGTCAAATAAAGCATTGTGCATGAAGTTCTGCATGTTATAAAGTAAATTCTGTTTTTATTGACCCAAAAAAAAAAAAAACAGACAGAAAACCATCCATCTATATCTCAGATGATTCATCCTAGAGGACATCACAGACACAAACTGACCCTTTTGCCCTGCATATTCACAAATCTCGTAAGTAAACCAGGAGCAAGCCTGTAACTGGTAAACCAATCTTTCTCTTATTTTACTGATTCTTTCTATCATTTTTAATTTCTCATTTAGAGCCTTATGAAATCCATTTGATTTTTCTTACAAATTTGTCATTGTATTCGTTCATTGTTTATAAGTTGACCTATCGGTAAGCCCTTGTTTTTAAACATTGATAAGCCAATGGCAGTCTAGTATCAGTTGCACAGGAGCATAACTCAGACATTTTTAGGTTTCAGCACCATTGAGAAACATTGGAAGATCCAAAGCTTTCGGAAAAACGATGTGGTACTTGTAACACTGATTCCAATCCTGAGAAGATGGGCAATTTTACATTTCCAAAACCCAAACAAAACATAGGAAAATGACCCTAAGCATTCAACCCCAATGCCAGTGAAGACAAAAAGTTAATTTTCTGTTTGTCATACTCTCATTAAGTGACATTTTTTTATCTTCTCAAGCAGAACATTAATGTCATCTTGCGTTTCAGCAAGGTATCGCTGGCTAAGACTAGCTAACGTTAAAGTAAATGCTATTAAACTTAAATAGTGATCTGTTCTCATGTCATGTACAGTGTCAAAAATACATAAACGAAGATCTACATTTCAGTGCCTTTCCATATTAAACTAGTTAAATGTACTTTGCGATACATGAACAGTGTTGATCCTGTATGTTGTCATCTGTGATCATGGCGACTGTAATATGAGACTCCTCCCATTTGCATTGTGATCTGTAAACCCTCGCTTTGAGTTACCCACAATTATATTAAAATCTTTTATGTATCCCTCCATGGAATATTTAATTCCCACTTTATAGTGGCAATTCTGTGTCCAAAATTATGCAAAAACATTGTGAGACAAGGTTTTCACACTGACAGCTGTCACTGTGAGACACTGAGTATCTCCGTTTGTTTGTCAGAGGGAGCAACAGTAACTAAGGGGGGCGGGGCTTACGATAAGTCAATTCTGTTTTACTTTTTTCTTTTGGATTTTTTTCTTTATTGCATATGAATTGAATTCTGTTGATTCTGTTTAATCATCAAGTGTCTAATCAGGTTGCTAAACATAACAATATAAAATATTATATAAAACTCTTTACAATAAATTCTGTTGTCTGTTTTTTTTTTCTGTTTTATGATACACATTATCACAAATGTACGACATATGAATTAATTAATGTCAAATAACATGTTGAACATACAGTTTTGCACATTATACAGTATAAATTCAATATTTATGACCGAATTCTGCAATTCATTTTGATTTTTCTGCATTGTGAAAAAGATCCTTACCAATTCATATCGTACATGTAAATGAAAACATACAGTAAAAGTATACTCAACTTGTTTTGTTAAATATGATCACCAAAACGAATTCTACTGTTTTTAGTCATATACGAAAGACCCAGTGAGCACCAGTTTATTGTGCCGGGAAGGAAACAAGTCCAAGTCCCGCAAAAGTAAGAAATCAAACAACAATCTAATTATACTAAATAGATACTAATTATACTAATTATTCTATCTTTGTTTTTTATTAGAATCTATGTTGAGAATGCTTCCTGTCCCACCCAGTGCTATGGAGGAGGAATGGCATGAACTCCAGCACGAGACAGACTTCCACCCTGGAAGTTACTGTCCAAAAGTTCAGGTGCCTTATGTTTGCCCTCCAGGACATGTGCCCCGTAAGATTGAGATTGAGAGGTGAGCGGTTCAGATAAACATCTTACACAAATGCTTCTCAGCTGTTGGGTCACAACCCAAAAATGAGCCTCAGGTCTGTTTTGTTAAGCAAAATAGATGCAAGCATAGACGGGATGCTTGACATGCTTTATCATAAAAATAAAAAGAATACAATTATTCCAGGTTAAAGAAACTAGTCACTTGAAAAGAGGGTCAATATGGCCTCAAGGTGTGTTGTACTGTAAATAGTCAATTGTTGAGATTTTTATCATTAAAAATTACTGTTCAGTTTTTTCCAATAAATTAATACAATATCATTCCAATAAATTAATACATATCAATGCAGCTAAATACATTTACATAAAAATATGATGAAAAGAAAATAAATAATCAAGAGTTGTATCCATAGGTTAATTTAAAAAACATACAACAAATCTGCCAAGATAAATGGTGCATTCTTGACCGAATTAAATAATTAATAAATAAATAAAATTAAATATTTTCAACATATAGATAGACATCAAATCTTCTAACCTCTTGACAGTGGGAGGATGTTTAAAAGACTTACAGTGCTTTAAAATTTGTCTCCGAGCTATCAATGAGGCAAAGGCAAGAACATTAACATACTACCTCTTGGACACCCAAAATAGCTATCAAAGGGCATGGATCAAGGGAAATATTAAGATGTTAGAAAATGTTTTTAGCATTGAAAATATTCAGAAACTACTACATAGGGCAATAGAATTGGTGTGTTTGCACACGTGCTTCAGATACCTTTCACAAACAAGTGTTTCCATAGTGTCGAGTTGAGTTCCCTTTCTCAGGAAACCTGGTTACATACGCAACCTGAAATGTTCTTATTTCAATTCTAATAATATTTCACAATAGTACTGCTTTTACTGTATTTTTTTATCAAAAAAATGTTACATCCTCCTGACTCCGAGTCCAAACCTTTCAACAACAGTGTAGTTTTTTTAATATAGTATTATTTTGATATTATTATGTTTAATTTTGAGTACAATTAATTTTGTTCATTTAGCACTGGTTGATACTAGATATTAGATTATATATATATATATATATATATATATATATATATATATATATATATATTTTTTTTTTTTTTTTTTTTTACATAAAGGCATTTTTCGATATTGTAAATGTCTGTTTTAATTTCCAGACGTAGGAGGGAGTATCAGAAGTTGGATATCAATAATCTTTTGGCAGAGCGAGGCATTGATTCCAACCAGCTGATGCTCAAAAATGAGACGAGTCCACCAGTTTCAAACTACCTGTCTCTGGAGGTCATGCATGTTCTTGTATACTGTTTTAATGAAATATTTATTAAATATTCATATTTTAATGTCCGTTTCCTTGTGGCTTTTACCCTCATTTTGGTGTCCATGTAGATGCTTCAGTTTAAAATCATGTGTCTTTCTGTTTCATTGGCGGTGTAATTGTGTGTTTTGTATAAGTGGCTCATTTTGTGTTTAAAGAACTTTGTGTAACAACAGATATTCGACAATGAGGACTTTGACTCCCGTACTCCAGAGGAATGGCTGGCTTTAGGTTATGAACAAGGCTCCATCGACCGCAAACCTGTTCCTGCCAAAGCCCTGCTGCCAACAAAAAACAGCTTCTCACCTGGTACAGTGCTGTTTAAACCCTCTGGAAATACCTGACATATTGTAGTCGAATGGATCCCATCATTTGTCTTGTAGTTCATTCTGAAAATAAATTAATCTTATAGCCCATCCAGTGGGAGCCATATGGGCACATGTGGGAAAAATTTAATGTCTGTTCTTCATGTGTTTGCCATGTAGTGGATCCAGAAAGCCCAGCTTTGGAGTATTCTTGGCAGTTGGTTGGGGTACTACAGTACAGCCAAGAGAAGAAGGAGTACTTGGTGCATAAAGCAGACTGCAATGGATGGGTTCGTGATTCTGATGGAAAGCCTATTTTGAATGGAGGACAGAGAGAGGGCAAGTTCAACAGCCATTCATGAACTGTGGTTATTTTAAACACCTCATGAATCCTTTTGAAGAGCACTTTTCCCCCAAATTTGATGAGTTTCTTGTTAGAAAGTAGAAAGTAATTACATTGTCACATAATAAGCTCATCCCAGAAGAGAATGTAAGTAAATAAAAAATGTTATAGATGCCTACTAAAGAGACTTTTATATCATATAAAAAGCATAAAACCTAATAGACATCGGCTGCAAACCACAAAACATGTGTTTTGAGTGTTTTACTACTCGGTGATGTAGGTAGACTTTCATAAACCATTGTGTTTCTATTTCACTATCCAGAATATTCACTATATTTGACTTCTGTTTCTATTTCATTATGTTTTCTTTCTTTCCCAAGGGGCTTTGTCACTGCAAGAAAGGCAATACTGGGTTCCCAGGATCAGGCTGCTGTTTTGTGCAGAGGACCCCCGTATCTTTACCCAGAGAGTCCAGTTTGCCCGGGACTTGAGACAGTACACTGAGGCCATGATCTTGTACCATCTTTCAGTTGACTGTATGCTAGTCTGGAGTGGCACCCCCACCCTTGACCTCACCAGTTTAAAACGCATCCGAAATTATGCAGTATCCACACCAGGCCTCCAATTTAAACAGTGAGAAAAATTAAAATAATAATAGGATCAAATATAATTTTACATTTCAATGTATGCAAGGATGTTAAAATGACATAAAACATTTAAATATGAGGGCCAAAAACACCCTGTAATCATATGTTTTATACCTTACCTTTAAAAATTGTAGTGTCAACAATGACAGTAAAAACATTTATAATGTTACAAAATATTTATATTTCAAAAGAATGCTGTTCATTTGAGCCTTCTATTGTGTGACACTGACAACCCCAAACTATTAAACAGTAGTGTATTTGTTTATTTAGCTGAATATCCATGGGTTACACATAAAATGCACTGTAAAAAATAAAAACCTCTCCAACTCAAATTTTTCTAGTGACTGGTTACATCTAAACTTTTATGCTAATTCAGTTTGGCCAATTGAAAAATGTAGATGTGATCATCAATCAAGAGTTGGAGAGGTCTGATTTTTATTTTATTTTTATTTTTTTTATACAGTGTATGATTTTTATGCATCTGAAGATTTTATATATATATATATATATATATATATATATATATATATATATATTTCACCCAAGTAAGATCATTTACACATTAAATTAAATGAAAATATTCAGAGTTTCCTATAAAAGTCATCTGCACCTTCCATCCCCACCAGATGTGCAATTCCAGAAAACACAGCATATAAATCTGTAAACAATTACTGATGTCTGCTGAATTAGTTTGTTTTTCAATGAACACATGTGTCTACAGTCTTAAGGAGTGTGTGATGGAGCTGGAGGAAGAGCTACGTTTGGAGTACGTTCATACTATGAACCAGATGTGCTTTGATAAGGTGGTACAGGAAAGCCCAGAAGAGTTCCCCCACATCAAAATTCCTCAAAATGAACTCGAGAAAGCTCCTGAGAAAGGTAGAGAAATGGACATCAAAAGAAAGGAGACTTTCAGACAGTCTGGGATTTAATGTTGTTGATTTATTTTATGAGCCCACCCACAATGTGCTGTCTCCTTTACTTCTAGGCCTTGTGTCAGTGCCTGACTATCCTTTTGAGAAGAACCGTGCAGCTTTTGTCTTTAATACTCTGCTCACTAAGCCTGAGGTGATCACTGTGCTGTCCACAGTGAGAGAAGAGTGCAACAGGGTGGCAAAAATGAGTCTGTTTCATGTCAGCTTCACAAAGTCACTTAGCTTGGAGGAGTTTGAGTCAGCACAGTCTCAGAAACACGCACAGGTATACAAACTATCACCAGTACACACTTATACATACAGTACAAATGTGCCTCTGTGTCATCATACATTCTTTGTCTTCCTTTAGGTCCAATTGTTTCTACAAGAGTCATGGCTGGACACTTTATGTACTGGGATTTTGTCTAGTCTGCATGGAAGTCGTGACTGGTACAATCTCTCTGTTTCCAACTGGGATGTTTATCACATGTCTAAACTGTGTCGCTTGATGGCACTGATACGCAGCATTCAGCAGGACACACTCAGGTTCCTGGTGCAGGACTCCTTGGACAGCTTAGCCAAATTATTGCTTGATGCTTGCCACAATGTCCTACAGTGCCCCAAAGATCTGACCTGGGGCCCTGATCTCATAAACAGCCCATACAAGTATGTGCATTTTCATTATCGTGGTTACTGCTTCCTAAATATGCTTGTAGGATTATGTTTGAGGTTGCTTTTTATTACATTTCTTTTCTTTAAATTATAAAATCTAAATCGGTGGTTCTGTTGTACTACAACATTAAATTGTTTTATTTTTTACATATATTGTATATATTGGGTTAAGAGGAACATATCAGCTTAGTCTTGGAGTTAAAAGAAACAAGATCTAAATAAGATCAATTGAGTGCCATTGTTTTATACTATATGTAACTTATCAACTTATCAAACCAACATTACTTTATGCAGGCCAAAAAAGAAACCCCTTTTCTCAGTGGATTTGGTTCTTGATCAGAATGGTGTTGGTTACAGCACTCCTCTAGAGAGCTTTGAGACCTCCGTTATCAACCTGTTTGATAAAGGAATCCTGTCCACACACAACATACCTCAACTAGACAAGGTTCCCTATCTTATTGCTTGTACATAAATCATTTTTATGAAGAAATTACAAACCCGATTCCAAAAAAGTTGGGACACTGTACAAAATGTAATAAAAACTGAAAATTGCAATGATGTGGAAGTTTCACATTTCAATGTTTTATTCAAAATATAACATAGATGACATATCAAATGGTTAAACTGAGAAAATTTATCATTTTAAGGTAAAAATAATTTGATTTTAAATTTCATGGCATCAACACATCTCAAAAAAGTTGGGACAAGGCCATGTTTACCACTATCTGGCATCCCCTCTTCTTTTTATAACAGTCTGTGAACGTCTGGGGACTGAGGAGACAAGTCGCTCAAGTTTAGGAATAGGAATGTTGTCCCATTCTTGTCTAATACAGGCTTCTAGTTGCTCAACTGTCTTAGGTCTTCTTCCTCTTTATGATGCGCAAAATGTTTTCTATGGGTGAAAGATCTGGACTGCAGACGGGCCATTTCAGTACCCAGATCCTTCTTCTACAAAGACATGATGTTGTAATTGATGCGGTATGTGGTCTGGCATTGTCATGCTGGAAAATGCAAGGTCTTCCCTGAAAGAGACGACATCTGGATGGGAGCATATGTTGTTCTAGAACTTGGATGTATCTTTCAGCACTGATGGTGCCTTTCCAGATACAGATATAGAGTTTTAGCCGGTAATGGCGAATGGCATGGTGGATTGTGTTCACCAACAATATTTTCTGGAATTCCTGAGCCCATGTTGTGATTTCCATTACAGTAGCATTCCTGTATGTGCCCTGAGATCATGTGCATACAGTATGGTTTTCCGGCCTTGACCCTTACGCACAGAGATTGTTCCAGATTCTCTGAATCTTTGGATGATATTATGCACTGTAGATGATGATAACTTCAAACTCTTTGCCATTTTTCTCTGAGAAACTCCTTTCTGATATTGCTTAACTACTTTTCACCACAGCATTGGGGGAATTTATGATCCTCTGCCCATCTTGACTTCTGAGAGACACTGCCACTCTGAGAGGCTCTTTTTATACCCAATCATGTTGCCAATTGACCTTATAAGTGTCCCAACTTTTTTGGAATGTGTAGCTCTCATGAAATCCAAAATGAGCCAATATTTGGCATGACATTTCAAAATGTCTCACCTTCAACATTTGATATGTTATTTATATTCTATTGTGAATAAAATATACGTTTATGAGATTTGTAAATTATTCAATTCCTTTTTTACTCACAATTTATACAGTGTCCCAACTTTTTTGGAATCGGGTTTGTATTTTATTTAATAATTTTTTTAAGACTAAATTATTAATCAAAGCCAGAATTATTTGTTAAAAATGCTTATTAAATTATTAAAATTTAATTTCTGAAGGCTTTGTTCTGTCTTTGTTCCTTCCCATTCTCTCAGTTTGTAATGAAGAACTTGCTCGTCGTTGGATATGTGTTAGATACAGTGGCCTTGTGGGAACCTGATGTTAACAATCTTAGGAAGAGCATCAGTTTGGCCCTGAAACAGGCCATCATACCTCTCAGATCCTACGCCCGTCAATATGAATGCCACCTTGAGCTCCACAATTCAGATATCAACACTTTTCTAAAGTAAATCTTTATATTGTTTGCTATTTTTTTTTTTTTTTTTTTTTTTTTATGAACTGAGAGACTACAGAGCAAGGATTGTCCTTTTGCTTATATTTGTGTGTCTCGAAGGTTGCACAGTCAGGAGAACCAGACCGTTCAGGAAGTGAAGCAGGAAGTCCTGGAGCATCTTAGTGAAGTGGAACTTTTAAATCAGTCCATCCCTTCTGCCATCATCATCGGTCCCTTCAAAGTCAGTGTGGAGGCCGTTCGGCAAAGCTTGGTGAAGAAACGCAGGGCCCTCGCCAGTGCAGTGCTGGACCGTCTCGCTCAGAGGTTACGTCAACAGATACAGGATGTGAGTCATTGTTCATTAGGACTAGAAACCGTTTTATCAAGTCTGAATGGATCGCTGTGATGTAATATTGTGTGTGTTTCAGGCAAGTACAGAGTGTAAAGCCGTCAGCAGAAAGCTGTCGGAGAAACCAAGCTGCATTGAGGAGCTCATAGATCAGAGAGAATGGATGAAATTACTCCCTGAGCAACTCAAAGCACATGAAGTACAGTCACTGTTTTAATATTTATTATTAACGCAATTATTTGTGTTTTTCCTTTATTGGGAATGGATAGTGGAAGAGTGACAGAAAACGGTGCCACCATGTGGCTTATCAGAGCACATGCAATACTCACTGGCCACATCTTGCTAATTTTGATAGTCCATGTCGTCTTGCTTTTTAAACAACTTTTTTTTACTTTGTCAAATGGTTAAATGATTTGTCATGACATCCACTTTATTGCTGCTTGGTAGTTTTTCTTTCCTTTGGCTAGAAGTAAACATTTGACTTCCTGTCGCCATTGCCATTCTATCAGCATCTGTTGCTGAAAGTCTCCAACTTGATTAAAGCTTAAAAATCCTCATTGCATTCTTGCATTTAATTCTGAATGACTTTTTTCTCTGTCTTCCTCTGCTAATGGCATCCTGCAGGAGTGTTTGTCCAAAGCTATGTCTGATTATGATCTAACAGATGAATTCTTGTACAGTCTCTCCGATGAGGATGTCAATGAGAAGTGAGTTCATCATTGCCTCGACTTTGAATTAAGTCGTGTTTTAACACAGTTGCTTTTAACTCATCTAAAATCAGCCATTCTACACATCTATATCACATTTCTTCAGTAGCTGAGCTCCTAAATACTAAATGTTGTGTAGGTGGACAGCAATGGCCTGGCCCTGGATGATCCTGAACCAGATGGAGAGAGTGAAAGCCCAACATGCTGAGGATGAAGAACGCTTCCTTAAGAACCAGCTTGCAGATCAAAACGGCTTCTTGGATCTCTTGAATGTCCTGCAGGTCAGACTCATAAAGTCAAGAATGAGAGGTTTTGCCTTTAATAGATGGTCACTCCTGGCATTGCAATTAAGTCACCTCTCTTTATTTGCAGATGACGGTGGCTGGATTATCTGGTTACACAAACCTCGGGCGAGCGCATGAGGTGGCAAATGAGGTGCGGAGAGTGAGCAAGCAGCTGAAAGAGTGTCAGGAAATGGCACAGCTTTACAACAACCGTGAACGACTCTTTGGCAAACCAGTCTCTAATGTAGGTTAACTCTGCATGCAAATTTGTGATTCATTGTTTTATTATTTTCATTCTATGACATTAATGAGACTATACTTTTTCTAAGAACATTAAAACTGAAAAATCTCTGGTACGTGTTTTATGGTTTTGGTGTAGTACGCCGAGCTACAGAAGCTGAACAAAGAGTTTCAGCCATTTTATGACCTGTGGAAGACAACATCGGATTGGCTGCGTTGGCATGAAAGCTGGCTCAATGACCCGCTGTCAGCCATCAACCCTGAACAATTGGAGAATAATGTCAATGATGCTTACAAGACTATGCACCAGTGTGTCAAACAGTTTAAAGACATTCCTGGTGAGTGGGAAACAATGTTAGAGGACATAAACTAATATTGTATGTTTTTGTGTCATACCTAGCATCAAGAAAGAGATATGTTTTCCTGTTTTATAAGTGAAGTTGAAATTTTCATAAATATAAAAGGAGAAGAAAAACCTGTGGTTTAGACATATGTATTATGTGTTCATGTCATACTGTTCAAAACATGTTTTTATCATTATTGACTCTATTCAGCCTGTCAAGAAGTGGCATCTGAAATCCGGACTAAGATTGAAGAGTTCCGTCCGTTCATTCCCCTGATCCGGGGCCTGAGGAATCCTGGCATGCGGAACCGCCACTGGGAACTTCTTTCTGAACGTATTAACATGAATATAAAATCTACAGCGAACCTCACCTTTTCCCTTTGTCTGGAGCTGGGCCTACAAAATCATGCGGAGGAAATCACCCAAGTGGCTCAGGAGGCTGGAAAAGAATATGCTATTGAGCAAGTGAGTGCAGTATTTGTCCCATGAAGTTGTTTTTCAGATGTATTTTGTATTTATGAGGCACATAAGAACACTGTGTTTGGTAGTATATGAAAATAAGCAATGCACTGTATACTCTTTCTCAGTGTTACCTGCAAAAAGAAATCTCCATTCATTTGTGAGTTGAAGTTTTGCATCAACTAGTGGACTTTTGACAGCTCCAGGGCTTTTGTTAAAGCTACAGATATTTTATTTATCCATTGCATTTCTTCTTCATAGACAGCCAAGTTTTATCAGAAGCTCATCTTGTCTGTCGTTGGATTGGAATTTTTTTAATTATTATTATTATTAGAAATTACAATACATTGTGGGATCATTTGTTAAGGTTTATTGAGCCCTGAGGTAGTGCTACACCACAAAAGACCACTAAGGCCAGAAGTGGAGCAGCGCTGCATGACCCACTAAGCCAACTGGAAGAGCTGCACCATGGGGCTCATTGCATTCCAAAGCTACAGTAGGGATGTCTGTACAGTTGTGGCTGATATCAGATCGTAATGCAAAATTCTGGCTGCTTTAGGTCAAGACATTGTATCTAAAGGCACTAAACTCATATTTTATGAGATATTTTCTAACCCTTCGATAATTATATAAATTAATAACAATATCACAGGAACATTTTTGCTGTTTGATCCTTTTTTTCCTGAACTGCATAACAGAACAATTCCACAGAGATATTATGTCACATGACATTATTTTCTGCTCTCATACATAGGCTCTGATAAAGATGGAGAAGGAGTGGTCAACGGTGATGTTTGAGGTGATGCCTTATAAGGAGACAGGGACTTACATCTTGAAGAGCCCAGACGAAGCTTCTCAGCTCCTGGATGACCACATTGTAATGACTCAGAGCATGGCCTTCTCCCCATATAAAAAACCCTTCGAGGAGAGAATCAGCAAATGGGAAAGTAAATTAAAAATGACACAGGTAAGCCAATCATCCTGCAGGTATGATTCTGAAATCCACAAGGTGAGGTACTTTTGGATGTTTGTTTAGTAATAGGCGTCCACACCAAAAACAATTACTAAAAGTATTTGTGTTACTGTGGTATTCTGCTGGTAGGAAGTATTAGAAGAGTGGCTCATCTGTCAGCGGTCGTGGCTGTACATGGAACCTATTTTCAGCTCTGATGACATCAACCGGCAGCTGCCTGTGGAAGGAAAGAGGTATCTGACCATGGAGCGCTCCTGGAGGAAGATCATGAAGGCTGCCCATGATAACAATAAGGTGAGCATGGTCAGACTACTTCATCATACTATTTTTGATTTGTCAGTGGTTCACCAAAGAATTGAGATGCGATTGTCTTTATGAGTCCAGGTGATTGAGGTGTGTCCTGAACCACGTTTATTGGCCAGTCTCAAAGACTGTAACAATTTACTGGAGCTTGTTCAGAAAGGACTGAGTGAATACCTGGAGACCAAACGAAGTGCCTTTCCCAGGTAAAAATGATACATTTTTATGGTTTAATAGCATCATATGACCCCTTTAAGAACTCTCTTGTTTTCTGGTTTTAGATTTTACTTTTTATCAGATGATGAGTTGCTGGAGATTTTATCTCAGACTAAAGATCCAACAGCAGTCCAGCCACATCTCCGCAAATGCTTTGAGAACGTTGCCCGGGTGAGTCCTTTTTTGCATACAACAGGTCTTGTTTGCTGTAATATGTTTACGATATTACTAGCATGGCAGAAAATAACATTTTGGTTTATTTAAAATGCTGTGGACCTAAGGTCATAAGTAGCACAGGTATATTTGTAGCAATAGTCAACAATACATTGTATAGGTTAAAATGACAGATTTTTATTTTATGCCAGAAATCATTGATGCATAAATCTTAATTAAAAAAAACTGACACTTATGACTGGTTTTGTGGTCCAGGGTCACCACATATAGTGTTCCATTAATGTCAGAAATTCTGAAATCTGTTGTACAACATGTAGCTCAAGTTCCAGTCAGATCTGCTGATCACACACATGTACTCTGCTGAGGGAGAGGAAGTCCAGTTGTCTGTCCCGGTGTCTCCTTCTGGGAATGTGGAGCATTGGTTGCGGGAAGTGGAGAACTCCATGAAGGCCAGTGTAAGAGACAACATTAGTCGTTCCCTGCATGCCTATGTAGAGGTAAGTGTTGTTTCTGAAGTCAGTGATTTTTAACAAAGTGCATAGCTAAAACACATTTTTAGTTTTTTTGTTTTATGTAAATGGCCCTTTAATCAGTATGAAACACCATTGATTTACAAAGTGCACTAGATTTTTTGTTGCTAAATGCAATGTCTCTTATAATAACAATTAGTTTATGTTGTCAGTGAATGTTTTGATATGAAGTCTCAACTCTGCAGCATCCTCGTACAGAGTGGGTGCTATCCTGGCCTGGGCAGGTGGTGATCGCTGGCTGTCAAACATTTTGGACCCAAGAGGTGTCAGAGTCTCTGGATAAGGGAGACCTTGCAGATCGGCTTTATCCACAGCTACAGACACAGGCACGTACTGTTTACAACAGTGCAACAATTCAATTCCTGGGGATGTTTTGTTCAGTACAATGTTGTAAATTCTGATTAGGAAACACTGGATCTAAGTTAAAGTGTGTGTTTGTATATGTCCACACAGTTGGGAGATTTGGTGCAGCTGGTGCGGGGTCGTCTGTCAAAGATGCAGCGGATGGTACTCTCAGCACTCATTGTGATTGAAGTGCATGCTAAAGATGTGGCAGCAAAGCTGGTTGAGGAGAAAGTGTCCAGTGTCAATGACTTTGAGTGGATCAGTCAACTGAGGTTATACAATATAAAATCTAAATATATGTCAATTGTAACATTTTGATAGTTGTCTTGTAAAAGTAGTGAAGTGTGTGTGTGTGTGTGTGTGTGTGTATATATATATATATATATATTAGAGAGAGAGAGAGAGATCAGTTTACTGTACACGTGTTAGTGTTTGTGTTTTCATAGATATTACTGGCGTGATGACCTGTACATCAGAGCAGTGAATGCTGAGTTCTTGTATGGTTATGAGTACCTTGGTAACTCAGGACGACTTGTTATCACTCCATTGACAGACAGGTGACATTTAGAAAACAGAACCACAGTTATACTGCATGTAGCTGTACATGTGCTTTTCAAAGAAAATGATTTTACAGGATGCTTTCTTTGTTAGAAATTAAAATGATATACAGTATTTGCCCATAACACAGGTGTTACCTCACGCTGACTGGTGCGCTACACTTAAAGTTTGGAGGTGCCCCGGCAGGCCCTGCGGGTACAGGAAAGACCGAGACTACTAAAGACCTGGGCAAAGCTCTGGCCATCCAGACTGTAGTTTTTAACTGCTCCGATCAGCTGGACTTCATAGCCATGGGCAAGTTTCTCAAAGGCTTAGCTAGTTCAGGGGCCTGGGCCTGCTTTGATGAATTCAATCGAATTGATGTGGAGGTTTTATCAGTTGTGGCTCAACAAATCACAACCATCCAAAAAGCCCAACAGCAAAGAGTAAGTAAAATCACACACTTCTGTTTAAACACTATAATATGTGCATGGTAAGGACAGAAGGGAAGTGCTATTTTTTCTTTTCTTTTTTTTCCTTTTTTTACATAACTTTTATACATCATACATCATATCTAGTAAATTATTGTTTTAATTCTTATCCTTATTTTTATTTATTTATCTAGATAATCAAGAAAATGAATGGTAAAAATTTGTGGAAAACCTGATGTCCTGTTTGTTGTGTTCAGGTGAAGAGATTTGTATTTGAAGGAATGGAAATCCCTCTTGTTCCATCCTGTGCAGTCTTCATCACTATGAATCCTGGTTATGCTGGTCGAACTGAACTACCAGATAATTTAAAGGTAATTGAAATGTATGGAATTCACCAGCAGCAATATAAAAGGGCAAAATAAAAAAAGACTGATTGATAACATATTGTATGTGTTCCTTAGGCTCTATTCCGTCCCGTGGCAATGATGATCCCTGATTACGCCATGATAGCAGAGATCTCTCTTTACTCATTCGGCTTCAGTGATGCCAAAGTCTTGTCCAAAAAAATCACCAGCACCTTCAAACTGTCCTCAGAACAGCTCAGCTCACAGGTGTGACTTTTATGGCATGAGTGCAGCTATGCTTTGGAGGGGATGTTTTTTCATATAGAAAAGTCAGACAAGAAGAATGAAAAAGAAAAATAGGCTTTGCTTGCTTCTTCTGTTTGTTCTTCAGACTTCATCTATTTGTTTCATGTGAAATTCACTTTGTTGCATGTTGTCAATTAGGACCACTATGATTTTGGGATGAGAGCTGTAAAAACTGTGATCTCTGCTGCTGGAAACTTGAAGAGGGAAAATCCTGATATGAATGAGGTTTGATAATACACAATATTTGTATGCATGTTTGCTCTGCAGTATTCTACAATGTTATTGATTTTTGTTTTCTGCAATTGAATCTCTTCTTAAAGTACCACAGATATAAAACCATCTACTGCTGTACGAATTGTATGATTTATGCAGGAGCTGATATGCCTGCGTGCCATCAGAGATGTCAATGTACCAAAGTTCCTTCAGGACGACCTCAAGCTCTTCAATGGCATTGTGTCAGACCTCTTCCCCAAGATCCGTGAAGAGCCGATAGACTATGGTACCCTAGAAGAGTCCATCAGGAAGGTCTGTGCAATCAAATGCCTTAAAGATGTGGATGGTGAGTGTGCAGTAGAATCAAGTGATTTATAAGAAAACAATAGAAAATCATATTTCTTAACGAACTGATTATGTACAATTGGTAGAATTACTCAGTTAGTGCTAAATACTAAATATATCATATTGAATGCTAAACTGGTTAGTCAGCAGATTCATTTTTAGTTTTTTTCATGTCTTGCAGGGTTTATAACCAAGTGTATTCAATTATATGAGACCACTGTAGTCAGACACGGTCTAATGTTGGTAGGACCATCAGGCTCTGGTAAAACAAAGGTAAGCTGCAACAAAATGGCAAATTCTGATTTTGGAATTCACTTATATGCACTCTATCATACTTACAGTGTTATGAAGTCCTGGGAGCAGCAATGACCGCCCTGAAAGGCCAACCCTCAGTTAGTGGAGGAGAATATGAGTCTGTACAGACCTACATACTCAACCCCAAATCCATCACTATGGGCCAGCTTTATGGAGAATTTGATCAGCTTACTCATGAATGGTGAGTGCACTCTGAATTTACTGTAATAACAGTGCTGTACAGGTTGTCTGGTTGTATGTTGACCTGAGTTTATACTATCCAATCTTAGTATAACTGGATGCAAAATTCACTTTTACAAGGTGTTTGCATATTAGCAGTGTGTGGACACAAACACTCCACAATAATAAAATTCCATTCACTACTTTTTTTCCCCCCAAAAAACTAAATCGTCTCAATTATCAATCTGTTTTGAGTTTCTGAGCGGTATGATGTCATTCTGCTCAGGCCCCGCCTACAACCACTGATGGACTGTCCATCAGCCAGTTGTAAGCTGTGTTTTATTTTTTATTTTTTCTGAATACACAAAAAACATGTGGGTGGGGTGAGCAGTAACTCATTACCATTTAAAGAGACATGCACCAAAATGGATTGCTGTGAACATAGCTGCTTCTGACAAGGTACAAAGGAATTGTTTTAGATGACTATTAGGGAATTTTCACCAAAGTGTGTTGCAGATATTTCATGAAGACCCTAAAGTATCAAACCAACTTATGGAAAATTGGCATCCGATGCCCCCTTTAAGATCTCGCAAGAAATACATAAATACATCATTAAATAAATAAATGTTGTTAAAAGCACACAAACTGTTAAATTACAGGACAGATGGTATACTGTCTTGTCTCATTCGTGATGGAGCTGCCTCCATGCACCAGGAGAAGAAGTGGTACATGTTTGATGGACCTGTGGATGCTGTGTGGATCGAGAATATGAACACGGTTCTGGATGACAACAAGAAACTGTGTCTAAGCTCCGGAGAGATCATCAAACTCTCTGACGTATGAGAATTTCTGCTAATAGCTCTGTTTTGTACCTCCTTTGTGTAAATATAATAATAATTTTCTGTTTTTCTTGTTGGCCCTCAGGTGATGACCATGATGTTTGAGGTGCAGGATTTGGCAGTGGCATCTCCTGCCACGGTTTCTCGCTGTGGCATGGTATATCTTGAGCCCAGTATTCTGGGTCTGACTCCATTCACAGAATGTTGGCTCCGCACAATCCCTGACATGTTTCAGCCCTACACAGATCAGCTCAACTCTCTCTTCACTAGGTTCTTACAGGTAATCGGTTCTGTAGTGTTTAGTTTATATGGTCTACAGCCTGATCAAAATCTGTTGATCAAGTAAAAGTGAACATATTGTAAGGAATGTAGTTCATTGTCTATCAAGGTTTTAAGATGTTTTTATGTGCTGCCTCAGGACTCCATTCAATTTGTCAGAAAATCAGTGAAGGAGGTGATCACCTCCATGGACAGCAATCTTACGTGCTCTCTGCTCAAACTGATGGACTGTTTCTTTCAGCCCTTCATCCCACGGGAGGTCAGAGAACTTTTTAGTGTTACAGTGGTTAAACTAATGTATTCATGGCTAAACTGAATTTTGTGTGTGTGGTCAGGGTAAGAAGCCCCCTTCCCAGGAGAAACTGTCTCGGCTGCAGGAGCTGATTGAGCCCTGGTTTATCTTTTCACTCATATGGAGTGTTGGAGCTACAGGAGACTCTGCCAGCTGCCAACGTTTCAGTTCTTGGCTCAGGGGCAAGATGGTTGAAGAAAAGGTCAATAGTAGCATAACATTTATCATGAAGCTCAGTGCTATCAGCAATTTTCATCTGTAGATAATTAAGCTGAACAGCCACAGAGCATTCAGATAGTTGTATTGCTTTTTTTGTAAGTTTATTCATTCAGAGCTGCATTTTGCAAACCTTGTTTATTTGTTTTTCAGGTCCAACTGGGTTTCCCTGAGGAAGGACTAGTATACGATTACAATTTAGACGATGCGGGAATAAGTTGTTTTGATGAGGAGGAGGAGGAGGAGGATGGAAAAGAGAGGAAGGTGAGAATGTTTTCTGGAATATTTAAATTAATTTACAAACCATTTTTTGAGGTACACTTTTGAGTAAAAGAAATTAAATAATTTTCAAATGCTTCAGGTTCAGTGGGTCAATTGGATGAAATATGCCCAGGAAGTGGTCATCACCCCAGAAACTAGCTACTCTGACATCATTGTGCCCACAGTTGACACTGTCCGCATGTCCTTCCTGATAGACATGCTGCTTTCCAATAAGAAGCCTGTGGGTAGTTTTGACTCTCAGTCTACATGCAGTCATGTAAATGGCATGTGCATGTGCAGCTAAGCTTGTTTCCTCTTTTGATTTATCAGGTATTGTGCATTGGGCCAACTGGCACAGGAAAGACCCTGACCATATCAGACAAGCTTCTCAAGAACATGCCTGCTGAATACATCACTCACTTCCTAATGTTCTCTGCTCGCACCTCCGCCAACCAGACTCAAGACTATATTGACAGCAAACTTGACAGAAGGTTCTTCCTTTCTCTTCCTTTCATCAGTCTGTTACTGCTAAATTTTTTCTCTGTACATATTACTAGATTTTTAGCATATACATATATCTTACTTACAGACGTAAAGGTGTGTTTGGGCCTCCTTTGGGAAAATATTTTATTTTCTTTATTGATGATCTGAACATGCCCATGCTGGAAACATACGGAGCTCAGCCTCCCATTGAACTGCTGCGCCAGTGGATGGATCACGGAGGCTGGTATGACAGAAAACAGATAGGTGTGTTTAAAAAGTTGGGTCAGTCTGTTGAAAAAGATTTCTATTTCACCTAAATGCTATTGTTTTGGTCATTCTGTTCATCAAAGAATCCGTGGGTTTCCTCAGACATATTAAGCAGCATTCCTGAATGATGGTGCACAAAAATACTTTGTACAAACTCTGATTCATCCTCTGTGTTTATAAGGGACCTTTAAAAACCTTGTTGACATAAACTTTGCGTGTGCCATGGGCCCTCCTGGTGGCGGCAGGAACCCCATCACTCAGCGCTTCACACGCCACTTCAACTTCCTGTCCTTCACTGAAATGGAGGACGCCAGCAAGAAGAAGATCTTTTCCACCATCCTGGGGAGCTGGATGGGTGAGTAACAGTCAACATGTGGGCATCTAGATATGAATGTATTTCAATGTGGGTTTTCAACAGGAAACATCTGTCATAAGCTTTGCTAGCATTTTGACTGATGCTTTGATTTATTGATTTATTTTTTTACAGATGGAAATATGAGTAAAAAGGACCCAGGCAGTAAGCTTGATACAGGGAAACAGAAAGATAGACAGAGAGAACGAAGAGAAAGACTAAACCACTAAATGTCAAATTTCTTATTGATATTTACAAATATAAGTTACTGATATATTTCTGAAAAGATAAATACTGAGCTTATATTGACATACTGTATATGCCTCACTCGCAAAATGGGTTTTCTCACACAAACTCTTTTTGCATCTATGATTTCTAGAGAAAGTTCCAGAAATCAAACCTTTCAATGAGCCACTAGTAGATGCCACCATCAGGGTGTACTCCACTCTTACCTCTGCTCTCCTACCCACGCCTGCTAAATCCCACTATACGTTCAACCTGAGGGACCTCTCAAAAGTCTTCCAGGGCATCCTGATGGCAGAGGCTGTGAAAATAGAGGTACCACCATTAATAAGTCTCAGTTTTTTTAGATTTGTCATGTGTTATCTATTCAAATCTTCATAAAAATCTTTTGTATCATCTCTGTTTCCTCAGAATAAAATACAGTTATTGCAGCTTTGGTATCATGAGAGCTGCAGGGTGTTCCAGGATCGACTGGTCAGTGATGAGGACAGGAAGTGGTTTGACCAGCTCCTCCACACTCACATACAGGAGTTTGGGTGCAAGATTGAGGAGGTGGTCCCATACCAGCCAGTCCTATATGGGGACTTCATGTTCCCTGGGGCTGTCAAGGTCTACCGGCTGATTGAAGATAAAGAAAAGGTACAAGGTTTATATTGCCTTGTATGTGTGTGTGTGTGTGTGTGTGTGTGTGTGTATGTATATATATATATATATATATATATATATATATATATATATATATATATATATATATATATATATATATATATGATATCAAAAGTTTATATAGTGTGTGTTTATTAAGATTTTGTTTTTAATTTATTGATTGCAACTGTTTTAGTACTTTAAACAAAAATTAGAACTGTTGCCTTGACGAGTTTTTTTTATATATATTTAATTTATTTTCAGTTTATGTTCATTTTATTTCAAGTGATTTTTTTTAACAGTAATAACCCTGGATCAGACTTTTGTTTGAGCAGCTACTCATTGTTAAAATGTAACGTCACGCATTTTGCTTGCCTTGGCAAGTATTTAGCATAAAATAGTTGTTTTTAGAATCAAAACGTTTTTTTTTTTAAGTCTTGTTCTGTATCAACTAATACAGCTGGCCAGTGTGATGGAGGAGTACATGGATGATTATAACCAGAGCAGCACCACTAAGATGAAGCTGGTGCTGTTCATGGACGCCATACAGCATGTGTGTCGTATCAGCCGCATCCTGCGCCAGCCCCTGGGAAACGCTTTGCTGTTAGGAGTTGGTGGCAGTGGACGCCAGTCGCTTACCAGGCTTGCGACACACATGTGAGAACTAAAGAGTTGTTATGCTGAACCCTTAGAATATAAGTAGCATCACTAATGAGAGTCAGTTGAATAAGGCTTTATTTGATCAAAACCAGAAGTTACATTGACCCGCCGAATTAAAACTATGTTTAAACCTAAACAATTTTGACATCAATACTTTTGTTAAAATTATCCTTGCCTGTAAACGTTTTGATCTGCCACTCATGTAGAACTGTAAAGAATTATGTCATGTCTGGAACACATACGCGAGCAACGTTCAATATCAGTACCAACTATTTGAAAAAATCTAATAAACCGTGACATATATAATACAAATACATCATTTGACAATAGACACAGTATTTATACACAAGGGAAAAAAATGTCCAAACTATTGTTAGAATGTGTTTAAGGGGCAACATTAAAAATTAAGTAATAGCCAGGTCTTAAACTTTTTAGTGAAAATGTCTTTATACATGGCCACCCACAAAGAAATGATTACAGTGTAAATCCTGCTATTAAAATGAACATTCAGACCTTCAATTCATATGTCCATTTGGAAACCAAACAAAAGGGATAGACCAAATTAAAAACCTCATCTATGGCTTCCCTGTTGAACACAGATGTTTTGAATGTGACTGTCCTTATATTGTCAGAGCTGAATATGAGTGCTTCCAGATTGAACTCTCCAAGAACTATGGATTCCTAAAGTGGAGAGAGGACATCAAAAGCATCATGCTAAAGGCAGGTCTGCAGAATGTGCAGATCACCTTCCTATTTGTAGATACACAGGTGAGCTCACAGATTATAAACATTTTCACATTATATACCAGATATACTGTTAAAAAGATTTTTATTAATGTTTATTAAAGAAGTCTCTTATGCTCGCTAAAGCTGTAAACACAAATAGTAAACACATTAATAAATTTAAAATGTATTCCGGTGTTGGCAAAGCTGAATTTACAGCAGCCATTACTCCAGTCTTCAGTGTCACATGATCCTTTAGAAAATCCTATGTTTCTTAAAGATTTACAGTGTCTGCATGAAAATCACATTGACACAAACAACAATTTGCTGTCCAAGTCTTTAACACTTTTTTTCTGTCTTACCTGCCGGTTTTCAGATTAAGAGTGAATCATTCCTGGAGGATGTGAATAACATCCTGAACTCAGGCGATGTGCCCAATCTTTATACTTCAGAGGAGCAGGAACGGATCCTGACTGCCATGAAACCTGTGGTTCAGGACATGGGCCAGCAGCCCACCAAAGCAAACCTCATGGCAGCCTACATCAAGAGAGTCCGTAGCAACATCCACACTGTTCTCTGCATGAGGTTTATCTTTATACATATCTTTATACATTGTCCCATTTGTTAGAATGATATCCCATAAAATTTTAGCTTGAAACATACAGGAAACAGTTGGAAACTGAGTCTCAAGACGTCTGTTCTCTGTCTCCATCTACAGTCCAGTAGGGGAAGTGTTCCGGGCTCGCCTCAGGCAGTTCCCCTCACTGGTCAACTGCTGCACAATTGACTGGTTCAGCGCATGGCCGCAGGAGGCACTACAGTCTGTAGCAACATCTTTCCTCAATGAGCTTCCAGAACTGGACGCCAGTCCTACGGCCATCCAAAGCCTGGTCAGTAAAGGTGTCAGATATGCATGTGTAAGTGCATTCAAGATCGTAAAAATGACCTGTTGTCTCTCTTTACAGGCACTGATGTGTGTTGAGATCCATCAAATGGTGTCCAGGAAGTGTGAGCAGTACTTGGCTGAACTTTCCCGCTACAACTACGTCACTCCTAAGAGTTACCTGGAGCTCCTCAGCATCTTCTCATCTCTGATTGGCCAGAAGAAGCAGGAGCTACACAGCGCTCGACAGAGAATGAAAACAGGCCTGGATAAGGTGATTTAGGAAACGTCTTATTCTTCCTACACATTCTACATGATCTACAAACATGTTTCATGATTGTATGTGTATGTGTGTAGCTGCTGAGGACAGCAGAGGATGTGAGCAAGATGCAGGAAGAGTTGGAGATGATGAGGCCTCAGCTGGAGGAAGCAGCCAAGGACACTGTGATCACCATGGAGAAAATAAAAGTGAATAAAACAGCAAGAATAAATAGTTAGGAAGTCAAACATGAATGAATAAGATTCCAGATTGATGTTTGTTGCCTGAGATATATGTGTGTGTGTGTGGGTGTGTGTGTGTAGGAAGATACAGTGGTAGCTGAGGAGACCCGTGTAGCGGTGCAGGCTGAGGAGGCTAAAGCCACTGAAAAGGCTCGTGTGGCACATGCCATCGCTGATGATGCTCAGAAAGACCTGGATGAAGCACTTCCTGCTTTGGATGCTGCCCTCGCTAGCCTGAAGTCGCTGAAAAAGAATGATGTTGTTGAGGTGCATGCATACATCATATTTCCGGTTATCATCTGTCCAAAATACCACAAAGTTCAGGTCATACAAGCTCACAAGGAGGTGTGTGTGTGTGTGTGTTTGTGTGTGTGTGTGTGTGTGTGTTTGATATACTGTAGGTGCGGGCTATGCAGAGGCCTCCTCAAGGAGTGAAGCTGGTTATAGAAGCTGTCTGTATCCTGAAGGGTATCAAACCCAAGAAAGTTGCAGGAGAGAAGCTCGGAGAGAAGGTTGATGACTACTGGGATGCAGGAAAGAGTATTCTGCAGGATCCAGGAAAATTTCTGGACAGTCTCTTCAAGTATGACAAGGTGAGATGAAGATTTTGTATATGACTAATCTAAGCATGTCCCTTTTTGTTTATCATGTACATAGTGAAAATAAATATACTGAAATGTGTTTTAATGCAAATTATATTACGTATACTTAAAAATGTCCATTAATTGCATTTTTATTATTCTAAATATAGAATATAGGCCTACTTATTTTCTATTGAATTGAAACACTTGAAATGCACTTTAATTGTGCAAAAGTAGTGCTGACGTCCAACTAAAGATATACTTAAAATATTTTTTATTGTGCTAAAGTGGAACTATTGCAAGTATACCTTTGGTAAACCTTAAATATCTTGCATTTAAAGACCGATATTATTCAAAGAAAATATAATCCTCGTCAATAATGACATTAAAACACATTTTAGGTTAAATATTAAGAAATGTGCATTGCGCACAATTAGTACTCCAAATAAAGTTTATTTATAATTGTTATATCAGTTAGTTTCAAGCAATATGTCATATGTTTGAATATGTTAATAGATTTGAACCGTACTTAGTATAAAATAAATGTAAATGTACACTGATGATAATAGGAATTGTTTCTTGTGCACAAAATCAGATATGATTAGTTTTAGAATGATTTCTGAAGCATCGTTTGACACTGGATTAATAGCCACTGAAAATTAGCTTTGCAATCACAGAAATAATTTTCATTTTTTTTAAATATATTACAGTAGCAAAACAATTGTTTTAAATTGTAAATATATTTTTACAATATTAGTCCTTTAACTGTATTTTAAATAAAATAAGTGCCATTTTGGTGAGCACGAATGTCTTTGGTTTATTTGAAAAACATGAACACTTTTACAGAGCCCAAGCATTGTAAGGTTTTTAGCACAAATTCAAAATCTTCATGGCATTAGAAATATTATTTGAAACATTTAAGACCAAAGTGTATAATCCATTGCTCTGGTCTTTTATCCCACAGGAAAACATCCCAGATTCGGTGATCAAACAAGTGCAGCCTTACATTGACAACCCAGAGTTCCAGCCTGAATCAATCGCCAAGGTGTCCAAAGCCTGTACTTCCATCTGTCAGTGGGTGCGAGCAATGCATGTCTACCATTTTGTGGCCAGAGCTGTAGAGCCCAAACGGGTAGGAGCTTGATTCCTTTGTGCTAAATCCATTTTTTAGCTTAAATCTCCTTAAATGTTCATTCCCTTTTTTGTGTCTTTGTTTTTATATCTGTGTCTGTAATAAAAACTGACAGTTTTAAGCACTTTTCTGCCTATCAGCATGTTGCATTTTTTTGTGATTAGACCAAAACTGAGGCTAATTTAATAATTATATTAATTCATTTTTATATGTGTGTGTGTGTGTGTGTGTGTGTGAGCAGCAAGCCTTGCAGGAAGCTCAGGAGGATCTGGATGTAACACAACGCATTCTGGATGATGCTAAGGAGAAACTAGCAGCTGTAGAGGAGGGCATTGCTACACTGCAGGCCAAGTATCATGAATGCCTGACCAAGAGAGACGAGCTAGATGCCAAATGTCAGCTGTGTGAGAACAGATTGATCCGTGCAGATAAGGTGAGTGGAGAAAAACTATTTAATTTGGCATTTATTTCACAGTGACACTGGCCTGTCAAATTAACCACTTTATCATGCCGACCGTATTTGCATCAGTATGAAATATGTGACTAGTGAGTGTGTTTTGTAGAAGTTTGCTATACTTTGAGTTTCTATTGAGCACATGGCGGTTCAGACACATGATGTTGTTGTGTGTGGCAGCTGATTGGTGGACTGGCTGATGAGAAGGTGCGCTGGAGAGAGACCGTTCAGCAGCTGGAGTACATGGTGAATAATGTGGCAGGAGATGTGCTGCTGGCTGCAGGATACGTAGCTTACCTCGGTCCCTTCACTGTGAGTGTGTGGGAGTGTGGCAGATAAAATGCATATTGGGTGGAATGATCTTTCAATGTTTGAGTGAGTTAATTATGAGGGTGGTTGTTTACAAAAAACGAAATCAGGTCATATTTAACCCTAAAAAAAATTTAAAATAAAAAAAAATTCTGATTTTGAAAGATAGTTTTTTTTGACAAATAAGCACTTTTGTTTTTATTGCCGTAATGCAGAAAATTATCATCTTTAACATTTAATTGGGAGATTCACAGAGAGAGTAGATATAAATATGTATGATTTCTGCAGGGAGAATATCGTTCAGCGATGGCTGAGGAGTGGCTCAGGGGTTTTAAAGAACTGGCAGTCCCTCACACAGAACGACCCAACCTGATCAGCACACTGGGAGACAAAGTCAAGATCCGCTCCTGGCAGGTTAGAGACCGACACATAAGTACTTCAGTGCATAGACATAATACTGTTTTCTATGTAAATATGCTAGTTATTAACATTTTAAGTGTGTTTATTTGTTTGTGTGCGTGATTTTGTGTGTAGATTGCAGGGCTGCCCAAGGATAGTCTATCTGTGGAGAACGGAGTAATTGCTCAGTACTCTCAGCGCTGGCCTCTGTTTATCGATCCGCAGGGACAGGCCAACAAGTGGATTAAGAACACGGTAGTAATTATACAGAATCTTTATACTAAAAACTTTTTTTTTATTTTTTTACCCTGGATAACAAAACAACTAATGCTAAATCATGCACTAGTGTCCAAATGGTTTAGGTAAAAAAAATGTTTTTTATGTTTTTGAAAAAAGTCTCTTATGCTCACCAGGCTACTGATAATTGATCAAAAATTGCAGAAAACGCTGATGAGATGGGAATTGCATCTTAATGACCCTGAAGGCCCGTTCACACCAAGAACGATAACTATAAAGATAACTATAAAGATAAAGATATTAGCGTCCACACCAGTGAACGATATTGTCTGTGTATTCTAAGCAGACAGGATTGATTCTGATTGGTTGGCAATGTTTTTATCGTTTATCAGAAAAAAAATAGTTCTGAAAGTGATTCCAATGATATCGTTTCTCTGTGCCTTTATAATTATAGTTGTGGTGGGGACTCCGCTATTCTTTAATATTGAGAACGATTTTTAGAGCTATATCTTTATCGTTATCTTTATAGTTATCGTGCTTGGTGTGAACGGGCCTTAAACCTTTGAACAGTATTGTATGTATTGTACTGAATAATTTACTCCAATATAATTTTTGCATGGTCTTTGCTTTTGTTTTGTTTCCACAGGAGCGTGATAACGCATTAGCTGTGATGAAGTTGAGTGACCGAGACTTCCTGCGTAGTTTAGAAAATGCTATCCGCTTCGGAAAGCCTTGCTTGCTGGAGAATGTTGGCGAGGAGCTAGACCCTGCATTGGACCCTGTGCTCCTGCGACAGGTATACATCACTGTTTTGTGTGAATAAATCATAAAATAAAACTCAAAATGTGCTATAGCAGCCACATGCATATGAACAGTGTTTGACGATTTAAATGAATTTTTTGTTATAGTATTTCTTAGCTGCCTGTAGTGTAAATCTGACTTTCTTGAGTGTATGCTCTTCAGACATACACCCATGAAGGCAACGTAGTTCTAAAACTCGGAGACACTGTCATTCACTATCATGACGACTTCAAGATGTACATCACCACTAAGCTGCCCAACCCTCATTACTCACCGGAGATCTCTACTAAAGTGACTCTCATTAACTTCACCCTCTCACCCAGGTGCTGCTCTTAAATTTCTTAAGACAAAAAGATAACGTGGGCTTTTAGGTTTAGAGGTGGGTTCTGGATTTCACATGTGTTGGGTTTCTGTGCGTATTCATACAGTGGGCTAGAGGATCAGCTACTAGGCTGTCTCGTAGCTGAAGAGAGACCGGATCTGGAAAAGGTGAAGAACCAACTCATTGTGAGTAATGCACAAATGAAGCAGGAGTTAAAGGAGATAGAAGATCAGATCCTGTTCCGACTGAGCTCTTCAGAGGGAAACCCTGTTGACGACGAAGAGTTGATAAGAGTGCTTGCGGCCTCCAAAGTCAAAGCCGAGGAAATACAGGTCTGAAAGAAATGCTGAAGAGCTTAATCTGCTTTCTATTTATGCTGTAGAAATCTAATACCAAATCAGTGATTTTTGGACATTTTCAAACCATAAGGCTAAAGTGACTGCAGCTGAGGCGACTGAGAGGGACATTGACGCCACACGTCTGGAATACGTCCCTGTGGCTGTCAGAGCCCAGATCCTCTTCTTCTGTGTGTCAGATCTGTCAAATGTGGACCCCATGTACCAGTACTCTCTGGAGTGGTTTCTGGGGATTTTTATGAGTGGGATTGCCAACTCAGAGAAAGCAGGTGAAAACATGCCCTTCTGTTATTGACCTTTGGCACTGAAAGACTCTATCTTTCCACTATCCACAACAATATTCAAAGGCCCCATAACTTTCCCAGTTATTTGTGATTTACTGGGTAAGGATAAACTTTAATATATATACATTTTGTATTATTATTAAAAACATTTTATTTTTTATTTCTACCCAATAAAATATTTTAGTGCTTGGTATAACTCGAAAATTCCCATGGAGTGTTTTTTTTTTCTTTTTCATTTTATTCATTTGCTACAGTACAAGATTTATATCCAGGTTTACGTAGACATTTTAAGATCTTATTTTAGACATCTTATAGACATTGGCCATAATAGTTAATAAACTTTATAAATTCTTTTATAAATTAACAAACTGATTAACTAACTGTCTTGGCTTATTTCCCCACAGATGAAGTGAAGGAGCGTATTTTCAACATTAATGAGTTCTTCACCTTCAGCTTGTACAGTAACGTCTGCCGCAGTCTTTTTGAGAAACACAAGCTGATGTTTGCCTTCCTCCTCTGTTCCAGAATTCTGATGAATGACAGCAAGATTGATATGGTTAGAAAGATGAAAAACAGGATAAAATGTCTGGAGTGAGGAAGAAATAATAACAAAGTAAACAAATATCTTGATTTGTGTATGACTGTCTGTGTGTGTACAGGCTGAGTGGCAATTCTTGTTATCAGGGGGGCGGCCCCAGCATCAGACTCCAAACCCTGCTCCAAACTGGCTCTCCATGAGAGCCTGGCAGGACATACTGGCACTGAGCACCCTGCCCACCTTCAGTGACCTGCCAGAGAGCTTCTCCAAACATGAGTCTGCATTCAAGAGTATATTCGACAGCAGCCAGCCACACAGGTAGGCACAAACATACTTTTAGGCCCTGTTAGAGGTTGTAAATGGTATTGTTATTGTGCATGTCGGGTTTAGATTCTAAGTTTCTAAGCATATGTGAACAGGGAGCCTCTTCCAGGCGAGTGGAACAGTGGTTTAGACTCATTTCAGAAGCTTCTGGTTCTGCGCTGTTTGAGAGCTGACCGGCTCACTCACAGCCTGCAGGACTTTGTGGCTTCACAGCTGGGTCAGAACTTCATCGAGCCACAGGTACTCACACATATGCTATATAAACCACGCTCGTATCATCATATAATGGCGTTAACAATCTAATAGCATTTTGATATTAACGCAACACTGTTTATGTAAGAACTCCACATTAGAATGTTAAATAAACAGAGGTTAATTTGAATTCACCCTGTAGCAGGTATTTGCATATTCTTTTAGTCATACTAATAATGTTTTTCTGTATGACTCACTGTTTTTGGTTTTGATTTGTCATCTCTCTCATTCCACCATGTTTCTCTTGTCTCTCAGACATCAGACCTGTCTGTGGTGTTTAAAGATTCGTCTCCTTCCACCGCTCTCATTTTTGTGCTTTCTCCTGGTACCGACCCTGCTGCTGACCTCTATAAGTTTGCAGAGGTCATGAAGTTTTCAAAGAAGATGACCGCCATCTCCCTTGGCCAAGGACAGGTCAGAACACAAAACATCCAGAGATAAACATATGAGGAAACTGATGTAATAAATGTATAGTCAGACTTGCGCCTGTTTCACGCATACCTGGTTTGCAGTGCATATTTTTACTCACCTGCTATGCATTGTGTAAGCATTAGTAATGGATTGAACAAGTGAGTAATAATGGACACATCACAAGACACTATATCTGCATATATCTTAGTATATTGACTATATTGGGCTAACAGCATTGGTTGTATGTCAGGGCCCCAGTGCTGAGGCCATGATGCACAGCGCCATGGAGAAAGGACAATGGGTCTTCTTCCAGAACTGCCACCTCGCTCCAAGCTGGATGCCATCTCTGGAGAGACTCATCGAGAACATCGATCCTGACAAAGTTCGACACACCTTAATAGCTATTTTAGTTTTTTATTGGCTGTTTGATTAAATATATTCATCTTGGTTCCATTCATTGTTTTTTTTTTTCTTTCAAAAGAAAGAGTTCATTTAAATATACAGAAATACTTGTTTGTATTGCAGGTTAATCGGGACTTCCGTGTTTGGCTTACTAGTCTTCCCAGCAACAAGTTTCCAGTCTCAATTTTGCAGAATGGCTCCAAGATGACCATAGAACCACCACGAGGCATTAAAGCCAATCTCCTGAGGACCTACGGCAGTCTCACTGATGATTTCATCAATTCCTGTACTAAGGTACCTGTTGAAAATAAGCAAGGTTTCTTTGTCTTTTTATGTTGAGAAAAAAATATGTCATATTAATTAGGATTATAGCTATATTTTTTTATGATGAATTCCAAGACTGCATTTATTTGGACAAAACTATTAACACCCCTTCCCCCCAATAGTCTTTGATAAATAAGAATTCAAAAGAACAGCATTTATTTAAAATATAAATGTTTTTGCTTTTAGTCAGTTTAAAGGATAGTGCATCCAAAAATAAAATTCCGTCATTGATTCCTCACCCACTGTTGTTCCAAACTCATAAGACCTCTGTTCATCTTCTGAACACAAATTAAGATATTTTTGATGCATCCTCTCACAGACAGCAACCCTTATGAAACAAAAATATATTGCAGTATATTGGAAAATATCATGTAATATATTAGGCATATATTCTTATATATATATATATTTTTTTTTTCCAATATATTGCAATATATTGAAAGTGGCAATCATTTGTATATTTTGCAATATATTATATAACATATGTATCATCAATATATTATTAAATGTATTCAAATATATAACATATTAGAAAATAAAAAGGGAAAATAATATATTACAATATATCACAATATATTTTAAGAAATATATTGGTAAATATATTTTCTTTTCGTTAGGGAAGGGCCCTTACACGATCAGATACAGCTAAAATAATCAGTAAAATAATCCATGTGAAATCAGTGGTTCAACTGTAATTTTACGAAGCTGCGAGAATACTTTTTTTGTTAACGATAAAATAAAATAATTACTTAATTCAACAATGCATCTCCTCCGTGTCACCCTGGTGCCATTTTGGAGAATATCCACTGAACGTGAACGGTATTTGCTGTTCTGTGTCAGCTGCGCTACACGGAATGAAGGGTTGAACAACATGACGCTGAGTAATCAATGACAGAATTAACATTTTTGGATGGACTAACCCTTTAATGCATCCTTGCTTAATAAACAATATAAAAAATAAAATTAAATAAAAAAAAACGCTAGTATCTGTAAATGTAAAAATATTATATCATATCTGTTACGAATCAGCTCAAGGGGGAAATATGAATAATCAATCATAACTGGTTATGATAAATTATAAATATTTAGATCCGCTGCAAGTTTTTACTTGACCTCTCAGTGTCAACTGTCTGTCAATTCTAAGAACTTTAATTTCCTGGTTAAGGAAAATAACTTTCTTACTGTACAATACTACTCAGAGCATGTAGCAAAAATCTGCATGATTAGGGACTTCAGTTATGAGCAAACAATGAACAACCTCAAGCGTGATACAACTAAGACTTTATTAACTACATAAACACTCATACTTGTCTAACACACACACCCACATGCATACAGTTGGCATAGGAAAAAGGGTTAAAGCTTAAGCAGTAAAGAGATGAGAAATAAAGACATGGAGCTATGGTACAATTTGATATTCCTTTGTAAAAGGTGCATATGCTACTTAATGTATCAATTAATAAGACTGTGTTTGATACTTGTAAGTCACGCCTGTTTGATAAAGAGTCCTGATGCACTTTGGGGCTCCAGTTGGTCTCTGCTGAAGTGAGTTGATAAGACCAGTTTGAATCAGAGGATCTTGATGAATGAATAGTCAAGGCCGAAGCCTGGCACAAGCTTAGTGTGGTTTTGAGAGCTATTAGCTCAGCATCTTCTCCTGGAATTCCCGAATCTAAGAGAACCGCCCTGATCTGGTGATCAGTGATCTATATAGGGGGATGATGTCATACCCTCAGGATTTGAGTGAGCCAGTGAGGAATGGTACCTTTTGGAGGGAAGTCTCTAGTCTGGTGTCTTGCATATGAAATTAGATTGGGGGGTTCAAGAGCAGAATCTTTAAGATTCTTATAAAACGAATGTGTCACATAGGTTGCTTAGCCACATTCCTGGGGCGTCGTGAACCTAGTGTTATCAAATAGTGGGCTTTTGGTTGCTAGGGAACCAGAGACCTGGTCAGTCCATTTTGAGGTAATAGTTTCCTTTTTGGGGGAAGGGTCCATAGACCCTTTGGTTAAATGAGGAGGCGTTAGATATTATTTGTTAAATGTATCAAATAGTTGTGTGTCTGGTTCAAATTCTACATATCTTTCTCATTTATGTTTATTATTAAATATAGTTCTCTTAATCTTTTTCTGCATGTTTTTTGGCAGGCAGCAGAGTTTAAGGCTCTCCTCCTGTCTCTGTGCCTTTTCCATGGGAATGCTATTGAGCGGAGGAAATTCGGCCCACTAGGATTTAACATTCCATATGAGTTTACGGATGGGGACCTGCAAATCTGCCTCAGCCAGCTGAAAATGTTCCTGGATGAGTATCAGGACATCCCATATAAGGCAAATCCAGATGTTCTCTTGCCACACACAGTTTCAATATTTCACACAATATTTCCCTTCTTTTGTGCATATCCTTAGCTGATTAAACATATATTGGGTGACTATTAATATGCCATTTTAAACAATTCCAGAACATCTATATTTGGTAGCGTTTTTGTTTGTACAAAGGAAGCAACACTCACAAATCTTACTGATCTCTCTCTCCCTCGCTGTTTAGGTTCTGAAGTATACTGCAGGGGAAATAAACTATGGGGGTCGCGTGACAGACAACTGGGATCGCCGCTGCATCCTAAACATTCTGGAGGATTTCTACTGCCCCGCTGTCCTGGGCCCTAAACACCTTTACTCTCCTTCTGGAGAATACAGACAAATCAGCACTGAGAACAATGTCAAGGTCCAGAACTGATATCTCTTTACCTCAGATATTAGGAAACAACAATAAAGCTGAACTCATATCAGTGCAAAAGGAATGTTTTCCTTCACAGGCTTAAGATTTAGCTTGTGTTCTGTTATGTTTAGAGTTATGCAATACATCTAATGCTTGTTTGTTTTTTTGTAGGGTTATTTGACATACTTTCGTGGCCTACCAATTAACGACTCACCAGAGATTTTTGGCCTCCATGACAATGCCAACATAAGCTTTGCACAAAATGAGACATTTTCTCTGCTGGGAACTTTAGTGAAGCTCCAGCCCAGAGCAGCAGCCAGTGGAGGCAAGTCCAGAGATGAGGTATGCGTCATATTGATTCTACATACATTTATTTGAATTTTTTTATACAAGTTTATAAACTGAGTTCAACTTTGCCATCAAAAGAATAAATCACATTTTAAAATAGATTTAAATAATAAATAGGTGCTTTAAAATATAATGTTAACAATAAAACACAGTATTTCAGTTTTTATGTATTTTTAATCAAATAACTGCAGTCTTGGTGAACACGAGACTTTAAAAATTCTTACCAAACTCTTAATTTTTGAATAGTAGCGCATATGACTATTGTATGTGTAGTCACACTGTTTTGCATGAGACAGTGCTCTTCAGTGTCCTCTTAAAAGTAGTGAAAACACATTTAACCTAAACAGATCATCTATAGTTGTAGAAGCCCACATGGCTTTGCAGCATTTTAATCAGCCGTGCATTTAATTTTTATTGTAGTTGCAATGCTGCAATTATTATTGTTTGTGTTCAACACCAGTGAAGTAAAATGCATAGGCATTTTAGGTATAATGCACACTCTCTTTTCTCCTCTACACATTAAGATCATAGAGGAAATTGTGGAGGGGATTGTGGAGAAGATTCCCAGTCTCATTAATGTGCAGGAGGTCATGAATAAATACCCAGTGATGTATGAAGAATCTATGAACACGGTCCTGGTTCAGGAGGTTATAAGGTAAGTTTTCAGTTTCGAGAAAATTATGCTCTACTTTCTATACATCTAACATTCTATACATAAAATGATGAGTAATGCTGCGGAAAATTAAGCTTTGCCATTACAGGAATCAATTACATTTTGAAATCTATTAAAATAGAAAATGGTTATTTTGAATTTCAATAATATTTAACAGTATTACTATAACTGTTCTTTCAAAAACATTGAAAAATCTTACAGATAGTGTATATTTAATAACGTATGTTTAAAAAACACATACACTCTAAAAATGCACCTCTCTATCACTCTCACAGATACAATAAGTTGTTATCAGTGATTTCCCAGAGTCTCAGTGATCTGGTGAAGGCTTTGAAGGGTTTGGTGGTTATGTCATCTGAACTGGAGCTGATGTCTAACAGTCTGTTCATCAACGCTGTTCCAGAACTATGGAAGGCCAAGGCAAGACTCTTGTAAATGTTAACCATGCAAGACATGCACTGAATTTGTGGAATGAGTGTTTTTGTTATGTCTTGACTATGCAAACACTCTTGTGTTTGTAACTCAAATCAGAATTAGCACTCTGACTACTGAGGGCTTAGACTTATTTTATATATTTGAATGCGAAGCATTATATTCTTCTTTTAATATCTCCCAAGGCATATCCATCTCTTAAGCCGTTGGCTTCCTGGGTGTCTGATCTGGTTCAGCGTATAAGCTATTTGCAGAACTGGATTTCACATGGCGTTCCTGCTGTTTTCTGGATCAGTGGGTTCTTCTTCCCCCAAGCCTTCCTCACAGGAACCCTGCAGAACTTTGCCCGACGAGCTTCGGTCTCTATTGACACCATTGCTTTTGACTTTAAGGTGCATAATTTGCTTTCAGCGGCAAGGCTTTCTTGCATTAAACTCTGTGTAATGCAATTTGAAGCCTCAACTATGTTTCCATATTAGGCTCTCAAAGCAAGCTTGATATTTGATAGACCATTAAGAGAAGTATGGCATACCTGAGAAGGTCAAACATTGGAATAGGATGTTCTGTTGCATATCTAAACAACATGATGTGTATATTTTTTTAGGAACCATTATTTTAGCAGTTTTCTTTGATTTCCTCTGTCTGAACCCTCGTTTAGGTGATGAAAGAAGCAGTAGCAGAGCTGACTGTGAGGCCCGACCTCGGCTGCTTCATCCACGGTCTGTATCTTGAAGGGGCACGCTGGGATTCAGAAACAGGCCAGCTTACTGAATCCCGTCCCAAAGAGCTCTACACAGAGATGGCTGTTATCTGGATGGTACCCGTTCCCAACCGCAAGCCCCCTCAGTCTGGAATCTACATGTGTCCTATCTACAAAACTCTTACCCGTGCTGGTGAGCAATTTGAAGAGCATTTCTTTGTGAAATACTCTTTTGTTAATGTTTCACTACTGTTCATCCCGTGGAGTCATTGTGATTTATGTGACAATTTTTTTTTATTTTTCCACAAGAGATCTACAAAGTATTGTTTTTTATTCCCCCACAGGAACTCTCTCTACCACCGGGCACTCAACTAACTATGTAATTGCAGTTGAGCTGCCCACAGATTGTACCCAAGGGCACTGGATCAAACGGGGTGTGGCCTTGATCTGCGCTCTTGACTACTAGACTTATACACAAACCCTTATTCATACACACATAAAAGCTTGAAGCAAAATTGGAAGAATACAGATTGATAAAAAAAGCACTGTTACACTGCAAACACTGTCAGTCAGTGTTTAGAGATGACTACTAAGTTTTTCAATGTGGTAATAAAACAGTTTTATGCATGGATGCGGTGTTGTACTAAATCTGGGGGAACTCACGCAAACCAGAAAAAATTAACTCCACCCATAAGCAATGATATCATGCAATATATATGGCATATTAATTAATATTTTAGCATATTACTATGGCAGTATATTGTAGTATTTATTCATATTTAGAATTTTCTTTTCCTTTTACTTCTATTTTCATTTTAGCGTTTCAGTTATTTTGTTATGTACTTTTTGTTTTGTCATTTTCATTAGTTTTTTATTATTTTTTTTTTTTTAGTTTTAGTTGCAAAGGCAACATTTAAATTTCATTTAAATTTAAGTTTCATCTTATGGGTATATTTTGTGTTATTTTAGCTTTTTTATGAAAAATATTTTAAAGGTATAGTTTACCCAACAATGGAAATTCTGTCATTTATTACTTACCCTCATGTCCTTTTAAACCTATAAGAGCTTTGTTCATCTTCGGAACACAAATTAAGATATTTTTGAACATACAAATTAAGAGAGCTTTCTGACCCTCCATAGACTGCAATGCAACTTACACGTCCAAGGCCAACAAAGGTAGTGAGGACATTGTTAAAATAGTCCATGTGCATGGTTGTCTGGAAGGGAATTGTACTGTGAAAACTCCACATACAACTTATTATACACACTAAACACTTTAAAAGAGACATGTAGATGTTTGTGAAAGATGTTTTCTCTGTTTTAGAGAAATTAGTATTGTTAAATTATATCACATTGGATCATTACTTTAGGTTTGGGGTATATAATTTTATCAGTTGTTTATTATTCATTCAACAATACATAGGCCTATTACTGTTATAGTTTTCATATAGTTTCAGCAACCATTGCTTCATAGATGATAACATTGTCTAATGCCCTTAATGTTAATCTAATGTTGTTGCCATGAATTTATGAAAATGTAACTACAATATGATATAGCATAGACGTAACATACTTGTTCTACAGATCCCTGCACTAGTGCTATGCTACTGTTTTGATAGCATTGATTACGCTTCTGAAGGATACTGTCATGATGTGTATTTTTTCTTCTTTTTTTTCCCTTTCCTTTTTTTTTTTTTTTTTTTTTTTTGCATTTACCTTACCGAATGTGGTATCCTGTTAGCAATAACATGTCTATGGACACTTTTAATTACTATCAGTTTAAGTTCTGGCAGTGTTGCTAGATATTGCTATGAAAACTAATAAAAACAGATAAATAAATAGTAGATAAAAAATAAACCGAAATTAGTTCACATAAGTAATAAGATAAGATAAAGATATCGCTAACCCTAAAATTGTCAAATTAATTACAAAAGACAAGTCCAAATGTCCATGTGAAATCAGTGGTTCAACCTTAATTTTATGAAATAAGAGAATACTTTGGTACTGTCATGAACTCCCATCAAAGACTGACATGGAAGAGAAGAAATTGTTGAATAAAGTCATTATTTTGTATTTTCATTGTACAAAAAAGTATTCTTGTAGCTTTATAAAATTAAGGTTGAACCACTGATATCACATGGACTGTTTTAACAATTTCCGTACTAACTTTCTGGGCCATGAACGGTGAGCATGATTTCAACAGGTACAACATGTTCCTGGTTCAACATCCTTGTCGATCCTGAAGCAACATTTCAATCAGAGTTGAGATCTACCTTTTCAGGAAATATCTGTTTTAGGCTTACAATAAGGGTTAGGTGCTTATATGAGCTATCATTTCCCCCTGATTTCAGGAATAACTTATGGATAGGTTTAGGGGTAAGAGATTGGGTTAAGTCTATATTTTTGGAAAATAATGTTGATCCAAGATCATCAAAAGATGTTGATCCAGGAACATGTCTTAAATCACGGTGACGTGTACATGCCAGTTGCATTCCTTAATATCGTTGCCAAAGCACTTGGATTTAATCAGAATATCTTTCTGTTTGGAATTATATGAGGGTAAATGTTTAACAACATAATTTTAATTTTTGATCATTTTTGATCCATTTTTCTATCCTTTAATCGTTTCCGTGTGTAGTTTGACAATAAAACAATCATAACACTTCAGTAAATTAGACAGACCATAATAAAAATTATTTTAACATTTTTTTGGTGTTTGCATGACTTTAAATTATGATCAATGCAGACAGTCTCGGTGTCTCAGTAATATCTAACGGCAATATTGCCTTACTCACTTCATTTCTAAAGGTGTGCGTCTCCTTTAAGAAGCGGTTCGGCAGCTCGCTCTTCCGCGAAGAAACTGACCCCAAGTGAATGCGCGTACACACACCGACACTCACACACCGCGGCAATACAGTCAATGACGGGAACTCCGCAGGGCAAACCACACTTTCTTTTTTCATTTCTGACACTTTCAGATGGGACCTTTTCTACTCAACGTGAATATGACTTCTATTATTTGGTAACCCTGTTTTCGAATTTGTTTTTATAATTTATGGACAAACTAAGCCTTCAAATAAGGGAATTTCAACTTTATTTATGATAAACTTCCTGGTGATGTTGAAACTGACATTTTATTTATATGTATCTGAATATAAGTGGCCTAATGCTGGTAAATGTGCTGTAATCTTGTAACCGTCAGTCATCAGGAATTCATCAGCAGTGTATTTTCGGAGCAGCGTCACTCAGTGACAGCGCGCGGATAGTTTATCTGTGGATTTTAAAGGACCCTCTTGAGCCACGTTGAGTGTTTGATAGCTTAATTTCGCCTGTATTGAAAGATGCTCCAGAATGGAAAGCCTCAAACGGACAAAGCGGACGCGTCCGAGCCAAAGCCTGAAACGCAAAGCGAGAAGACAGAAGCGAGCGAGAGCGCCGCGTCTCACCCGGAGAGTCAGACCACAGACCCCGGCTCCACTCAGGTCCCCCTGCCCCTGCCCGTCTATCCCAAGCTAGAAATCAAGCGTCATGCCGTGACCGAGGACTACAAGGTCTCAAGTCAAGTGTTGGGTCTGGGTGTTAACGGCAAAGTGGTAGAGTGCTATAACAAGAAAACCGGACAAAAGTGCGCGCTGAAGGTAAATTACACACACATGTTGTAATGGGGATATAATGGGAGAGTTGACTCAACTCGTGCAATACATATTTCTCGGCAAATGAACGCTGTTAACCTCATGCAGAATAGTGGTTTTGTTTCAGAACCAGTCTTTACACCTCTAAACGTTAAGAAGTCCAAAAAATAATTAACATTAACGTAAAATAGCCTATTAAAATGAACCATATATTTTTTTTAAATCTAGAAAAAAGTATAAGTGTTGGAGTAATGGAACTTTCAGAAATATCAGGGAATTTAAAAAAAATTCAGGTGAATTGTTAATTCAAGTCAAGGAATGTTACTGTTTTTTGTTAGCTGACAAATATTATATATAATATATATAAGTCCATGTCAGTATGAAAGCTTTGAAGAAAAAAAGTTTCAAATCAAGTAAAATTTTCTAATGAACTTGCTGCAGGTGTTGCTTGAGCCACAGGAGTTTTGCTTTCTAATCAAGAGAGTAATTAATTATGTATTCACATCTGATGTCACAGAAAACAGTTAATTTGCTTTTCTTCACTGTCTCTATGTGTTTGAATGTCTGAATATATATATATATATATAAATATATATATATATATATATATATATATATATATATGTGTGTGTGTGTGTGTGTGTGTGTGTGTGTGTATAGGCTATATATATATATATATATATATATAATGTGTGTGTGTGTGTGTGTGTGTGTGTGTAGGCTATATATATATATATATATATATATATATATATATATATATATATATATATATATATATATACATTCAAATTTAATAAATGAATGGGAAATTTGCCTATAGTCTCAATTATTAAAACATGGACTTGTAAGTGTAGGAGGAAGTTAAGCAAACTGTCAGGTAATGGTTCTTCTGCTCATGTTTTTGTGTTGTGAAGCAATAAGAATTTATAAACTTCCCTGTCCACTAGTAGTTTTGTCAGGCCGTCTGATTTGGCAAGTCTGGATTGCACCTGTTCTCTCTGTTTTACAACTTAGTGGAAGATATCTAACCAGGCTTAAACAGCAGCTGGCCTGAGATACACATTCAGTGTCTCTTGTAGGGTCAGGATTTGAATATCACACAGAGCCGTGGTGAAAAACAGACTCCATTACACTCAATTGACACACAGTACCATCCCAAATATCTCTTTGGGCAGTGCCTATTATTATGAAAATGGCATGGGAAAATGTAAATGAGGCTCTTTTGATGCTTATTGTGCTATCCTAAATGAATCTCAGTGTGCTGGACCACAGTGAAAATCCAACTGACCTGACTCATTTAGGAGTAATTTATTGCTCAATATCCTCTTTTATCCTTTTTAATCACAGGGTAAACAGGAATAGGGCAGAGCTGTCCATCTTGGCTGGCATTTAATTAGGTAGCATGTTGATGGCTAAGTGTAATGAATGTGAGTGTATAGGTGCTGTTTAATCCACTTTAGCTGGACAGAAGCCAACCCTTAAATCTAATTCATTTAATTCACTCTTGATTTCCCATATTGGAATTGAACGGCTGCCAACAAGGAAGATATATCTTAATGTCTGATCAAACCCATGAGATATATTTATCAGCCTGCCACTGGGTTTCTGTATTACAAAGTCTATACCCTGTATATATAGTCCAGTGCAGTGGTGGTTCTTGATCCCTTGATTGAGTTTAGTTTGTAGTGTGTTGGTCTACAACATATTTTGTAATATAAAGGAAATATTCAGATTAATTTTTTTCGAAGATGTTTTAGCTAATTTTTAATTATGTACAGTATTACACATACAGTATGTGTGTGACCCTGGACCACAAAACCTGTCATAAGGTTGTTGTTTTTTTGTTTTTTTTACTGAGATTTATACATCTTCTGAAAGCTTTCTATTGATTTGATAGGATAGGACATTATTTGGCTGAGATAAAACTATATGAAAATCTGGAATATGAGGGTGCAAAAAAATAATCTGAATATTGAGAAAATGTTCTTTAAAGTTGTCCAAATGAAGTTCTTAGCAATGCATATTGGATATATTTATATTTATGGTAGGAAACTTACAAAATATCTTCATGGAACATGATCTTTACTTTATATCCTAATGATTTTTAGCTTAAAAAGAAAATTGATCATTTTGACCCATGCAGTGTATTTTTCAAAAGTGTATTTTTGCCTATTGATACAAATATACTTGTTCTACTTTTGACTGGTTTAGTGGTCCAGGGTCACATGACAATTATGTTTTGTAGGACTCAATTCTCTACATAATATATACAGTTCAGTAAAGAACAATTGACGGACTGTTGAATTTTTTAACATGAACAAAATATAAATTATATATATATATATATTTTTCAATACAATTAAAAATGCAGATTTTCTGTGGCAACCACCCAGCTTATGTTTTTGTAACATATTTCTGTCTATATAAGTATTACATCAATTGTTTTTTTAAATATATATAATAATTATAATAATAATAATATCATTTTTGGACAATTATGTTTTTTATAACAAAAAAAATAAGACTGCGAATAAGGCAAAATCAGAACCTTGTTTCATGTTTAACAGTATTTATTATAATTGAATAAAGCAACATGATGGTGAAATGTCAAAGACAAGATGTGTAAGCCCTGTTCAATGGTCTTTCAGTGTTCCTCTTGTGCTGTGAGCTACCGTATGCTGGACTGGTTCATATTACAGCCCTGGCACTGCCACTCTCACTGTTCAGTGTTTGAGTTCATCTTTCCACACTGATTCTACGTTCAGGATCCAGCCATTGTTCAGGTTTGAGCCTTTTTCAATCCTGGCATATTTCTGAGTGTGCCGCAAGGTTTATCTGGAAGCCAGCCGCTTGATGTTTCCTGAGGGAATGAAATTTATTTCCCCCAAAGGGAGAAACAGAGAAGGCAGTGTGACAAAGCTGTATGACGAATCTTCAGGAGCTGCCAAGTTGTCTGTAAAAGTGAATTTATTGTAGGAGCCTCAGTTTTATGCTGGAGCAGTTTGCAAAATCTGGCCTATGAATTAAACTCGAACTCTGTCCGATTTGTAGTCAGTTAATCTTTTACAACAGGCTCAATAAAGAAGAGTATAAGATTGCATGAGATAAGAATAGTTTTCATAAAGTAGACTGCTGAGTAACGCTGTGGTGTCTTTTACAAGAGTCTTATTTTAGACATTTCAGAGTCATGTTTCACGTGTTATCATAAAATGTGACTTGGACGAACACAGAAAGTAATATAAACACTCATGCATGTCTCTGTTTGACCAAGAACCAAACGTGAGATGGTTATGATGACGCTGACCTCCAGTAAATCAAGTTGAGCCACTTCAAATGACAGTCCAGAATGCAAAACCCCCACACATTTCTAAACGTTACTGGGCTGAAACCGAAATATAGTGGTTTCTAGAAAATGTAATCCCCCACTCGGTTTTTTAAGGTTTCTTAAGGAAACTGTGGTCACAGAAACCTTCTGGTTATACTCACTACTATTATAAATTAAAAACAATAACTGTGACAACAAAAGGCCCTTAACATCTAAATGAATTGATTTTATTTTACCCAAAATATTGAATGCATCGATCTGACTACACAAACAAAAGTCATTTCAAAGTTTAAATAAGCTAATATATATATATATATATATATATATATATATATATATATATATATATATATATATATATATATATATAAACTTGTCATTAGATGGTATCTGTAAACAAAACCTATCCATCTCATTCAAATTAATGACTCATATAAAAGAATATAACTTATTTACTAAATAGAATCCAGTCTGAAGTCTATAGACTTGTCTCATAGTTAACTGAGACTGTTCTATTCTGTGGCTGTAGACTCAGGAAATTAAATGCAGTCATAAAGATAAAACTGTCAATATAGCCATCATGCATTCTGCAATCAATCCCTGCAGACGTGCTGATGAACTGCCTGTTGCATATATTGTCTGTTTATGTTTCTGTGAATTTAGCAAACTGATTGCTTTCATGGTACATACAATTTTGAAATTATGTATATATTATTACTGGCCTAACTTGTGGAACTGAAAAAGCTGGCTCAAAAGTAGAGGTGACTCATTTGTAAGCACATGGTCATATCTGTTTTCTCTCATAATGTAAAGTAGGGGTGGGCAATATGACCAAAATCTTATATCACGATATGAGAAATGTTATATCACGATAACGATATATATCTTGATATAGTTATTTTTTCTTTTAATAAGGTTTTTATTATATTAAGATTTGATAACATAGATTTTTCATAATCCTTGTCACCAATGTCAATATCAAATTAATACAAGAAAATAACAATAAAAATAAATCTCAAGCTCACTGGAGATACATAAACAATTGGTGAAGAAATAAGAACAAGAAACTAATTAAAAGCAATAGGAAAAAAATTACAATAAATTAGAAATACATTGTGTAATTGAATTAGTCTTCACTGTGTAAGTAATATACGTCTATCTATATATCCATATATATATATATATACACACCGTATATACTATAAGTATATGACTATAAGTCACACTTTTTTTATAGTTTGGCTGGTCCTGCGACTTATAGTCAGGTGCGACTTATCAAAATTCATTTGACATGAACCAAGAGAAAACATTACTGTCTCCAGCCGCTAGAGGGCGCTCTATGCTGCTCAGTGCTTGTCTAGTCTACACTGAAAACATAGAGCGCCATCTCGTGGCTGTAGACGGTAATGTTTTCTCTTGGTTCTAAATAAATGCGACTTATAGTCCAGTGCAACTTATATATGTTTTTTTCCTCGTCATGACATATTTTTTGACTGATGCGACTTATACTTAGGTGCAATTTATAGTCCGAAAAATACAGTATATAAAATATCAGTTTATATATAATATATCAGCTTCCAGAAAAATTTTAAGCAGCACCAATGTTTTCAACATAATAATAATAAACGTTTGTTGAGCAGAAAATCACTATATTAGAATTAGGGATGCATCGATCCGATACTCGGGATTGGTATCGGATCCAATACTGGTATTTTCTGCGGATCCGGTATCGAGACCGATCCAAATCCGATATTGTGCGTATACTACTGTGTTATTGTTGAGCTCCACGAAAGGCACAATAACATTATAAAGCACCAAAACGTTTTTGTGCACTATATTTCAAGTGTTCTGAAGCTGATAGTTCAATGTGAGGTGCAGATTAATATTGAAGTCATTAAATTCAGTTCACATAAACTCTTCTTTCCGCTGCCGCTGTCTGTCATCCTCCATTCAGCTATCAAACTGTGTCATTTGATTTGACTGGTTCTTCTTAGTGAACCGATTGAACAAGTTCACCAAATCGAACTGAATCGTTTGAACTGGTTTGCGTCTCCAGTAAGCATTAATTCACAAATTACTTAAATTATTCACTAGTTTAACCTGGCTGGCACTACCTCAGGCTCTGAGTCGAAATAAACCAAAACCTGGAGTAATTCATGCACTCAAACAGTACACTGACTGAACTGCTGTGAAGAGAGAACTGAACAATGCACAATGTGACTCCGTGTTGTTTCAAGCTCATCATTTTGCATAAGCGCTCAGTGCCACTCTAATTGGCACCTTTAGTATTATAATACTTTTCTAACAATCAAAGTTTATTAATAGTCTTTCTTGATCTGTCCTATTTATAATTTGTTGCTGGCTTTAGTACTGTGCTATACATTTAAAAGAAACGTCTTTTAGATTTCTATATAAATGTATATTTTTGTATTTACATGAATGTATTTTACAACAATAAAAAGAGCAATGTGTAACAATTTACCAGATTTTAGACTTATTTACTTCTATTTGTAAATAAAATATTTCACTAGATTTTATACAATTATTGTGCACCCGTGATTTTTCTAGAATCTAGAGTATCTTTTTCTGCTGAATTATCCATTAGCCTAGTTCATAATGGTATTTTTGACATAGATTATGATTATATATTTTTTTATTTGTTATTTTTCATTAAAATTAAGTTGTGTATATGTAGTAGATTGTGATTTAATGATCAGGTCAACACAGAAAAGTATAGAAATTCTACATTGATTTAAAAAAAATGTGATGTATCGGATTGGATCGGTATCGGCAGATGCTCAGAATTTTTTTTCATATCGGATCGGTTCTGAAAAAATTGTATCGTTGCATCCCTAATTAAAATGATTTCTAAAGATCATGTGACATTAAATTCTGGAGTAATGATGTTGAAAATTCAACTTTGCATCACAGGAATAGATTTTTTAAAAGTAGAAACAATTATTTTAAACCGTAATAATATTTTAAAGTTTTGAATTAGCTTTTTCTGGAGCCTTGGTGATCATTAGAGACTTCAAAATCACTAAACAATGTTTCTAGTTTCTAGTTTACTTAGCCTTAATAAGTAAGTGAACAGTACTAATAGTATTTTTCTTAGAAAACACTGTTAATAAGGGTTCTTTGTAAGTGAACGTGTTTGTTAGCACCAGACAGCTCTCACATTCATATTTGCTGTCGCTCCTTTTACAAGATTACCCATAAAGCTCACGCAGCAAAACCAATGCACATGTAATTTATTGTGTGTGTGTGCTATCTGATACTCTCGTGGTTTTCTTTCAACCACAGCTTCTGTTCTGTTATTGTTGTAAATGGAGTTTCCTGACGTCTGTTTCCCTGTGATTCTACAGCAGTTTTTTTGTAAGTGGTACCTGTATCTCTGAATCAGGTCTGAACTATAAAAGTTGCTCCAGTCAGTCATTTGCAAAACTGTCCTTAAAGCTCCAGCCCACGGGTGTCTCTGTTAAATGACTCAAACTGTCCTTTAGCTGCTGTTAGTTGGAAATCAAACGCAACACATCTCTTTTTCAGATAAACACACACACACACACACACACACACACATACACACATTGTGAACTTTTGACTATTAACTGCAGAAACAACGTGGGTGGGGGTCAAATCAAACTGCATGCAGTTCACGCCTCTGCAAGCGGTTCAAACTGCTTTTGGGCTTTAATTGATAGAAATTAAAACCAGAAGCCCATTACTGTTCGCTTGCTTGTAAACAATTGCTAAACTTTAGTGTTTAGAGTGTAACTTTTTAGTGTGTGGATGAATAGAGCACAGTGATTGTTTTATGTGGTGACATCTGCCTTAACTGCTTTTACATCAATGAGAGTAATAAACACAACAATTTTAATTAATTCATGATTTAAATTAATTTTAAATTAATTATTTTTTGTCTATACAGTGAAAGTCAATATCCAGCTTTCATTTAATGGACAAACACTTTTGAATACTCTTCAGAATATCTTCTTTCATGTTCCATAGAAGAAAAACCTAGCTAGTCTTGCTTTTGTAAATACAACAGTAAACTATTTATGAAACTACTGCTGTAAGTATCAGTTGATCATAGACGTCTTGTTGCCTGAAAGGGACACAAAACACTAAAAAGGCACCAAGAAGTTACACTGGGTGTCACTGCAGTGCCAGCTTTCAGGCCCCAAAAATACACTCTGACGGGATACATGTGCAATGTTAAGGTCTCACAATGTTCCAGTGCATGCCATGAGTTTGATGTCCCACTTAGTAAGAGAGTAAGGACGAACACACAGAAAGACCAGTTCAGGACTTTCTGTACTGACTCTGTGTGGTAAATTGCAAAATATAAATAGAATTGATGTGAAGAAGCGGTTGGAAAGCAGGTGAATTTTATTAAAGGAATGTTCCGGGTTCAAAACATTTTAAGCATCTTTGACATGCTGTCAGCTGCCACAGGTGAAAAGGCCACAGATGATGTCAAAAAAAAAAGATGTATATATATATATATATTTAAGTGGTCTGTATACAATTCAGTTTTAAGATGAAAAATATATATTTAAGACATAAAATTATGACCCTGGACCACAAAAGGACCACTTAAGTCACTGGGTATATTTTTAGCAATAACTTTAAAAACATTTTATGGGTCAAAATTATCGATATTTCTTTTATGCCAAAAAGTAAAAGAAGATATTTTGTAAATTTTCAACCGTAAATATATCAAAACATATTTTTTGATTAGTAATATGCATTTCTAAAAATTCATTTGAACAACTTAAAAGGTGATTTTATCAATATTGCGATTCTATTTGCACCCTCAGATATCAGATTTTGAAATAGTTGTATATCGGCCAAATATTGTCCTATCATAACAAACCATACATCACTGGAAAGCTTATTTATTCAGAAATTTTGAAAAATTGACACTTAATACTGGTTTTGTGTTCCAGGGTCACATATTATATTATATTTATTATTTAATCTTTACATGTATGTGTGTATATATATATATATATATATATATATATATATATATATATATATATATATATATATATATATATATATATATATATATATATATATATATATAATTATTAAAAGTATTCTTATTAAAAAATAATAATAATAATAACCTTACTGATCCAAACTTTTGAACAGTAGTGTATAGATTTTTTAAAACTTTAAAAACTGACACTCTGAATATTTGTTCTGATCTCTTTAGATTCTGTACGAGTGTCCCAAAGCCCTGAGAGAAGTGGAGCTGCACTGGCGAGCATCTGGAGGGCCACATATAGTTCGGATCCTCAGCCTCTATGAAAACATGTATCGTGGGAAAAAGTGTCTTCTCATAATTATGGAATGGTCAGTCCTGTCAGTGGTAAACATAATTTCCCATCATGCTCAGCTGCCAGAAATAGTACAGCTCTTTAGTCAACATCCTTGACTAGTGACTTAAAGACAACAGAAAAAACTGAGTTTCTTTCCCCTGTATTTTTCACCCAGTGATACCATGTGATCTGATGTCACAGTCTTGTTCTGAATGAAGGTTTCACTTCTCTTTTCCTTTAGTTGTATCTCAAGGATTTTTTATTTTATTCTCATTTGTTTGGACTGCATTGTGATGAGTAACAGCAACCACAAGACTTTAAAAACTTCATACAAATGTGCTGTTTTAAAAGTGTGTTGTTGTTTTTCTTACAGGGTGATATTAAATGCCATATGCCAGTAGACTCAGGAACTGGGACATTCTCATTCTAGAGAACATCTTAATAGACAGGAATTGGTGTAGTCCAACATGAGTCATTCATTTTCCAGAAAAGACTGCAAGCTTTCACACAGACAAACTCAAAGTTAATAGACATGGACTAAAAGCCACAAATCTTAGACTTTGATTCCATGCTGTTTAATCAAACGCTGTATTAAATGGCTGTGATGTGGTTTATCTGTGCTTGAGCAGTCTGAGAGTGTCTCATTCACTCTCACTGTGAGAGCAGCACACTTTCATAGCCCGAGATTCACAAAGACAAATCTTCCATCTCTTAATTAGACTTCATTTCCCGTTTCCCTCATGCTTTTGGGTATTTTGGCAATAATATGATTCACATCATTTCTGTAACCATAAAGCCATGTTGTTGTGGTTGTTTTCACATACTAAGCTGGGAAAGGAACTCAGCTTATTGTGATTGTGTATTTGTGCATTAAGCTGTGTAATAAGAAAATGTGTGTGTGTGGGTGTGTGTGTGTGTGTGTGTGTGTGTGTGTGTGTGTGTGTGTGTGTGTGTGTGTGTGTGTGTGTGTGTGTGTGTGTGTGTGTGTGTGTGTGTGTGTATTTGGTGTGTCAGTATGGAGGGGGGAGAGCTCTTCAGCAGAATTCAGGTCAGAGGAGACCAGGCCTTCACGGAACGAGGTGGGTTATCTGTCTTTGTGTGTTTTTTTTAGCACACACACACACACACACACACAGGAAATCTACCATGCAAAAGTGTAAGTATATTGCCACAAACACACACATACATTTAGGCCAACCTAAGCTCTTCTAAGGCGCCAGTTGATTGAATATTCAGAGGAAGTTAATTTACCAGGTCATTTTCATTTAGTTGATAATTTGTTAGTTAACAGTAAATATGATGAGAAAGATCATTTCCAATATTTGTTAAATTGATGGTTAGTTAACTATGAATATGGAGAGGAAGTTAATGTCCCATGCAATTTCCCTTTAGTTGTTTAACACAGAGGATCATTTCCAATAAATTCCCCATGGTAAGTTAGTTATTTAATTTCCCATGCAATATTAATAGTTAATTTCCCATGTAATATCAAATAGTTTATTAGTTAACAATAAATATAACGAGGTTGATAATTCTCCATATACTTTCTGTTGGTTAGTCAGTTTATTAATTAACTATAAATATGGTTAGATTTATGATGAGGTTATTTCCTCATATAATTTCCATTGGTTAGTTAGTAAGTTATGAATATGATTATGGTTATGATTTTGATTATTATTAGTAGGGGTGTAACATTTTAAGTTTCTCACGGATCACTATGTATTGTGGTTTTGGACAGAAACATAAACAAAAGAAATAGAAACAAAAGCAGACTTTTACACCCCTAGATTAGATGGCAGGTAGTTGTGGTCACTCATTTTTTTTTAAGAACACTTGCCTATATTTTGAGGCAGGAACTGAATAGTAAAAAAATGGAAGTTCATTGTTGTATTACACCTATAATCATGAAATGGCATCAGAGACAGAAGTCACACTGGATTCCCTCTGTTCTGTACCTGCAGAGGCCTCTGAGATCATGAGAGACATCGGCACAGCCATCCAGTATCTGCACAACATGAACATTGCACACAGAGACATCAAGGTAACAGATGATTGTTACTAGTACTACCATAAGAATGAAAATAATATTATTTTCAAGTCAGAGTTTCAGGAAACTGGGATATTGCAGTCTATTTTTGTGTCATTGTTGACTATATTTTGAGCATCTATTCCTTCCTCAGCCGGAGAACCTGCTTTACAATAGTAAAGAAGACACTGGAGTTCTCAAACTAACAGACTTTGGCTTCGCTAAAGAGACTACACTGCATAACCCATTACAGACGCCTTGCTACACGCCGTATTATGTAGGTCAGTAAGATGATTGTTACTCCTATCATGAGAGGAACCTCTCTTTAAACAGAAACAGAGACTGAGTTCTGTTTGTTTATCTGGTGTAAATAGAATAACACTTGGTATATAAATGCAAACTTGTGTTTTTTTTTTTTTTTTTTACATGCGTCTCCAGCACCAGAGGTTTTAGGTCCTGAGAAATACGACAAATCATGTGATATGTGGTCTTTGGGTGTGATCATGTACATCCTGTGAGTATAACGACTCTGCCTGGTGTTACCTTAAGTGGTAATGAAAAGCTATAATCTACGTCATTATAAACTAGTTGAAACTGCTTTGTTCCTCTTTCTGTTGCATGAAGGTTGTGTGGATTCCCACCTTTCTACTCCAACACAGGACAGGCTATTTCACCAGGAATGAAGCGGCGCATTCGCATGGGCCAGTACGAGTTTCCTAAACCGGAGTGGGCTGAAGTATCTGAGGAGGGTGAGACGCATTTTTTGTCTATTCTGCACCCAGTCAAACGTCATGTTGCCTGTTTACCACCAGAGGGCAGTGTTGCTTTTCTTTTGATCGCTATGTCTCTCCATGACTGTGTGTAATCATCTGGACCTGTTTTATGCATTCATGGTTGTTTATAATTCAATTAAATTTTTTTAGGGAACATATGGATTGGTATAGACCGTATTTGGAGTAAATATTCTCAAATATTCTGCCTGTGTTTGTAAATCCACTCTGGATTTGAGTTATGTCCACACTATCTATGATTCACTATCTACTGTAGATCAGTATTTCTCAACATTTTTGTACCCAACAGCCATGTCTGTAATGCTCAAAACACTGGTCTAGATTATGTGGACCTAAAACAGTCATGTTCCTCTTATGGATGTATAATATTCTTCTCCTCCAGCCAAACAGTTGATTAACCAGCTATTGAAGACCGACCCCAATGAAAGAATGACCATTGAACAATTCATGAACCACCCCTGGATCAACGTGAGTATTTCAACTTATTGAATGTTTTTCTTAGATATTTGTTTTTCTGTATATACAAGGATCCAACACTGAGATGTTTCTTTTAGCAATCCATGGTGGTTCCCCAAACGCCTCTCCACACCACACGAGTGCTGACAGAAGACAGCGAGATGTGGGACGAGGTCAAGGTGAGCACAGACTGCTCTGCCCAGTCAGATAATCACACTACCTGTTTACAATAATGGCCAAATATCATTTAGGTGACTTTTACCTTTGTTTTGTGTGTGTTTTTTTTATTGTTTTTTTTTTTCATGTAATATCTGACACTGAAGAACGGTAACACTATTTTATGTAATACCACCTGAATCCTCAAGGGGGAGCCACACAGCAGAATAAAAACAACTCCTCTCAGTTCATTTTCATTTCATTTCAAGTAGCTTTAGTGGCAATTTATATATCTTAATATAATGTATTTAACATATATATTGAATATTTATGAATAACATAACAAAACAGAGTTACTTAATAGTAGTATCATTCATCTAAAATTACAGGTTTTGTTAATATATTTTTAATTCAAATTTATTTTTAGTTATTCCCTTTAAACAGAGGCAGAGACCGAGTTATGTTTGTATATGTAGTGTAAATAGAATAACACTTGGTATACTAATGCAAACTAATTTGTTTTTTATATATGCAATATATATAAGTGCATAAAATAATAAAACAATGTTATTTAATTTTAGCACTATGGAGAAAGTGACAGAGCTTAATTTCACGATGTGGTTACAAAACAGGAAGAGTCGGACACTGACAAACAGGCATATCATGTGCAAGACAAAAGAGCAGTCCAGTAAACAGTCATGGTCGATCTCCGGTGAACAATGTCCAAACAGGGTAATCCAAAGGGGTAATCTGAATCACAGGCAATAGTTCAGGCGAGGGTCAAACAGAGTCCAAATAAAGCAGAGCAAGAGAATAATCCAAAGACAGGCAAGATGTCTGAAAATACGACAAGACTAAACAGGCGAAACTTTACAGGACTAGAATAGCAGGACTGGCTCCGTACAGTAGCTGTCGCTAAGCAGAGATAACACTAACAATACTCGTCCCCGAATAACATGTTAATGGGTGTTGTACAGTCGGTGTAATTGGTTGCAGGTGTGAATGTAATGTATTATGTATTTGTATATATATAAATAACTTTATACTATTTTTACTTTATACTATGTGCTCTATTCTGTCTACTCTTTGTCTCTTGGTTTGTAGGAAGAGTTAACCAGTGCATTGGCCACCATGCGTGTAGATTACGAGCAGGTGAAGATTAAGGACTTGGATGCCTCCAGTAACCCCTTACTGAACAAGAGACGCAAGAAAGCAGCAACAGGGGAGAAGAGCGGAGGAAGCGGATGCAGTAGCCAATGATGGACTGGAGATGAAGAACAGACAGATCAATGACCCAAAGGGAAGTGCAAGGTCAGATAAAAGAGTCAAGAGCAAGAATGAAAGCATAGGGAAATAGATGGGCTCTCCATAGAAGAACAGAGGATGGATGGCTCAAGGGAAAAGGCAAGAACAGGACACAATTTTTGTTGATAAACAAGAAAAAATTGGACAGAATGCACATGTATACAGAGGAAGTCTTTGTTTCTACCACCAGCAGTGAAGAATTTTTAAAAAAGCTGCTTTAAAATCCTTTCAGCTGTATGTGAGTGTTCATTAGTGTCTATTACTTGATACACGCTATTCACACAATGTATGTGTTATATATGTGTATTCGTATACAATGTGTTTCTGTGTTTCTCATTAGTCCTATCATGCAGTTCACTCCAGAGACTTAAAGTATTAGCTCACCCAAAAAAATGAAAGTTTGATGAAAATCTACTCACCATCAGGCCATCCAAGATGTAGATGAGTTTGTTACTTCATCAGGACAGATTTGGAGAAATGTAGCATTACATCACTTGCTCACCAGTAGATCCTCTGCAGTGAATGGGTGCCGTCAGAATGAGAGTCCAAACATCTGATAAAAACACCACAATAATCCACACCACTCCACTCCAGTAGTTAATATCTTGTCAGGTGAAAAGCTGCATGTTTGTAAGAAAGAAATCCATCATTAAGATGTTTAGAAACTGATACATCTTGGATGGTTTAAGGGCGAGTAAATTATCAGCAAATGTTAAAAAAAAATTGGTGAACTAACACTTTTATTTGTAAATGTTTGGCCTTTTTTATTGCAAATAAAAATGTTAAATATTCAGAGGAATTGTGTGTCTGTACTGGAAATATTCCTTGTATTGCAAGAAATGGTGCTTTTTAATGCAGTGAGTCACTCCCTGAACCTGAAGATCTGCATAAGTAACTAAAAGCTGACCTCTACGGGTCATTTTCTACAGGCTTCATTCCTCAGTGGAGCAATCAGTTCTAGAGAAGTTGACATCCACATACTTAATCTCTCATTTCACCATCTCAGACATTCAGCTGTTTAATATTTTAGTTCCCAGAATGTGCATTTACCAGAGATAATTAACCATTCGGCTCATTATTATGATAAAATACTAGGATTTGCTTACTACAAAGCTGAGTAGATTCTGTGAAGGAATCTTTTCCCATTTTAACTTTTTTTTAAAATGTTTTATTGCAGACATTTGACAAAATGCATCACTTAAAAGAGGCCTGCTTTCTTTGTGGTCAGGCACTACATACGTTTATAAATAGCATTATCATACAGTGTTCTGGTGCAAAGCCAGCATTAGTCTTGCTGATAGTGGGCCACATTCTAGAGATCATATTTAGGTGACCACCAGCGACCTTTCTCCTAGTTTCTGCCACCTGATGTTTGAGCACCAAGTGACTGTGCCAATCCTGCTGTTGAAAACACAAGCCTATTAGTCAAACAGGCTATTTTGACAAATATATTTAAAAATACAAAAATACAAAATATACTTTTTTTTTTTAGAATCACCACATGCAACTTAGCTCAATCACTAGCAATTATTATGATATGTTGTATTTTTCTGTGATATACAATATAATGAGATCCACACTCAAAATGTCAAAGAAAAATTTCAAAAAGTCATAATTTAGAAAAATAGCCCATGTAATGAGAACATTTTTATAAATGATAAAACAATGGACATTTACATTGACATTTAGTCATTTAGCAGACGCCTTTATCCAGAGCGACTTACAAATGAGGACAATGGATGCAATCAAAAACAACAAAAGAGCAATGATATACAGTACAAGTGCTATAACAAGTCTCAGTTAGCTTAACACATTACACGTAGCAAGGGCTTTTAAATAATATAATAATTATTTATATTTTTTTTGCTTTTGTTAATTAAATTAAAAGAAAACAGATAGAATACAAAGGTAACACATTTAAAGAGCTTAGAGGCACTCCTTTTTCTCAGTTGCTTCAACTTTAATAAAACTGGTTAATCACACAAAACTTGGAGAAACTTCAACAGATCTACAATGCCACAAGTAAAATCAAAGTGTTATTGCACTAAAATTGCTGAATCTCTTTGTTTTGAATAAAAAATCAAATTAACAATGTGATATTTAGACGTGTATGCTATATATATCCATAGGACAGATGTTTTTTGACTGTATTTAATTTCTTATTTATATCATGAGTATTTGTTTACAACAGAGCTTTGAGGGTGTTTAGCCCAAGCTCGAACATGTCCATGTGGTCAGAGCCAGGAATAGAGGTAAGACTGGTAAAGCAGGGTCACTAATCACTGTGGCCTTTATGAAGAATGTTCTGGACAGACAAGTAAAGGTCAGGATCTGTTGTCACAAGCTGTATATTTATTTTCAGTCGCGTTAAACATCTTAACTTTCATCTGTTTCATCTTTTTTCCTCTGTGACACTGTAAATATTTTGTCAGACAGCCCGACTTTTTTAACAATTTGTGCTTTTGTTATTTTCAGTGTAGTGCACTCTCTGATGGAGAGATCACAAGCTTATGTTGACGTGTGTGTGTGTGTGTTTGCGTGCACCAGATCACATTTACATCCTGTTCCTTTGGACCCTTCTTAATTTCATGCCCTCATCACAATTTCATGCCCTGCTTTGTTCCATTCCGAGCGTAACCGTGACTAACGTCACACTTTTGCCTTTTTAACAGCTTCAGTCTAGTGACTTAACAAGCAACAAACACACTGACTGACATTGACTGTAAGCCCAAATCACCTTTGTTTACTCATTGACAAATGCCATATAGTTATCATGAGACCCATGTGACCTGTGTGCTGACTTGGCCTGTGTCCACAGTTCTGTCTGTCTTTACTGATGCTTTACTACGGTACGTGTGGCTACGTGAGCAACATGTTCCACTGAACAGGCTAAATATGTTTTTGAATGCGGAAGCACTGCCGCATCCAGCAGGTCAAGATGTTCCTAATGTAGCCGAGACGTCCTGAGAGACAGTGTGTAGTTAAAACACTTCTCCTACACGAGTCTGCAATGTAGGCCTGATTAAATTAGGTATCAAAAGATTCTCCACATTTAAAAGGTGAAATTCCTTTTAAAAGCATGTGAATTTTATTTTATATTTTATTTGAAATCTTCAAATACCTAGGGCTATAACACATGACACTTCGGCCTAGATGGTTTAGGCCTAAGAATATAATATAAATATGTATGTATGTATGTCTATGTATAATTGAAAAATAAAAAAGAAGAAGAAATATAAAAAACACATATTATAATTTCATTTAAATGACCTATTTCCTATTTTCTATTTAAGTATTTTATTTTCCCAAAATATTTTTTTTAAAATTACTCATATCGTTTTTATCCAAAACATACTATTGTAATTCCAGATTATATTTTTTTTGTTTCACCAAAAAAGCATAAAATAAATAATTATTATATATAGTTTATACATAGTATATTATATATGCAATAGGCTACTAGACAAATGCGTGTGTGTCTGTGTGTGTGTGTGTGTGTGTGTGTGTGTCTAATATATATATATATATATATATATATATATATATATATATATATATATATATATATATATATATATATATATATATATATATATATATATATATATAAGATTAAATAATTTTTTGGGCGTGTTCAAAAATCCCATTCATTTTCTTTAAACCTGCCAACTAAGAGGCGAGCGCAGTCATTGATAACACTGTGACACATTCCTGTGGAACATAAAGCATTGCATAACACTGCGCAACAATATCAACACAAACTTTCCCCCGATTCCTTCTAATGATGGGTGGGTGTGTCCACCACGCCACTGCCTCGCAGCGATTGGCTGCGCCACCTGTCAATCAGTGGGCGTGTGCGCTCGTGTTTTCACATACTTCTTCCTTACCTCAAGACTCGAGCGTCAAAATAAAGCACTAACACACAAAACGAGGACAATGAGGGGCGCCGACCGGTCCAAAAACACACCGAATCTGGATAAGAGGGGTAAGGAGCACGAGGTTATGGCTGTTCTCTGGCGCTAGCAGCTGGTGTTTTGTGCGCGAGGAGGAAGAAGTAAACAAAACTGTCACGTAGGCGCGTGTGCCTTGGACTCAAGAGTCCACGAGCCGTTTATTTGAACCGTTCATTATACATATGGCCTGTTAATAATACACTCGCATATATGCTTATACATTGCTGTAAACCATGCATGTGTTCTAACGCTGAGTTCGGTGTAATGCACTGAATGAATTAAATCAGCACAGTGTTTGGGGTGATGTACTGCATGCACTGAAATGCACAGGGGGTTTATGTGGTCGATTTTAACTGTGTTGTGAATCGTTTTATGTCATTTCTCAGTATTGTTTGTGTTGTGCATGTCATTCATGCAGTACAGGAGTGTTTGAGGAGTTGAGGTCAAATCATGGCCATGTTTGTTGGATCACTGATATGGAGGTAAACTGCAGCTTGTCAGGTTGTAAAAATAGAATATATGACCTAGAGAAAGAAGACAAGAATCGGAGAGATTGCGTTGTTTCTTCTTCTTCTCCTCCAGATTTGTTTAAATGACGGGAAAATAAGGAGGTTGGTGAGTAGTAATTGCTAACAATCTGGGCTGGTAATTAGATGGCTGTAGTTTTGTACCCCATAAATGCACATTGTGATGAGAATGACAGTTTTATAGTAGTACTAAAACCAGTATAATTTAATATCAGTGATTTTATGACAATTTATCAAATGTTGTATACCAATATGAGACAAGATGAGCAGTATTTTCCAGATAGGATTATGAATTGTTTGTAGAATGATATCAGCGTATTCCACACCCATTTTCCCACTTAGCCACACCAGACCTAGTTTTCTTTGGAAATCTGAATGCTGAGTAATGAGTTCAAAATGACTAACTGTGATTTGATAAAAATCTAGAATGAATGTATGATGATCGAGGTTCTGTGGTTTACTAGTTCCTCATGTACAACATCTCAATCTCAGTTGCAAGATTTACTTTTAATTTTTTCATTAAATAAGGACATTAATCAGAAATGTTTAGGATTTCAGGAGAACAAATGTTGCAGTTAAGTAGAATACATTTGGCAAATGTGTAATTGCCCTTAATTTAAGATGTAGATGTTTAGATTTGCTGTAAAAAGCAATCTAACATTGTGTAGCCTCATAACCTTGGAGGATATTTGAACCCTATATTAGTGCAGGCTGTACACTTATATTAATATACGCTGTTTCTCACATATCACTGTTATTATCAAGCTCAAGTCAAATCCCCTACCCACAATCCACAGGGTCTCTAGCCATGAAAATATCTCTTTCTTGCCATCTAGTGGTTGACGTGTGATATGTGCATCATGTCTTTGGCTTCGCTTTCACTTCGAAAATGTAAGAAAGAAAAGATTCTGCCATTTTTTTTATCCTTATAAAGTGTTTTATTATAACTGTCTGCAATAACATTGTTTTCTTTAAGTGCACTGTTGTAATGTTTAAGTTTAGGCGGGGTCTATGATCTGTTACACTGCTCGTTTTAAAGGTGAACTTTGACCTAATTGGCGTTCTTTTGTATTTTGTTACGGTTTTATTAAAAGTGTTCTCTGTAAATCCAAATGTTATTGTTAAAACAGGTTTAACGAGATAGAGAGCAGTGACTCACAGTACCACATCTGGTAAAATCAGACTGTCCAAGTTACAACTTGCAGGTATTGAAGATGTCCAGGATTGGTGTGGCCAGTATTGATTTGTTTGAACAGTTTAATTGTACACTTAATTTAATTTAGAATCCAAGTCTCAAACACGTGTTTAAAATGTAGTATAATCGATTCAAAATAAATACTAAAGTATTCAAATAATACAAAAATAATAATATATAAAATGTCCAGTACTACAATGTTTTAGAAACAATAGAGTAACTTTAACCCCACAAAACCTGCTGTATCATATGTGATGCATCAATTTCTAGTGCAAAACCTTGCTGGGAAAATATGTTGTTGTAATTAATAATAATAATAATAATAATAATTCTGTATATTTATATAGTGTTTTTCGAAGCACTCAAAGCACTTCACATTGTCAGGGGGTACCTCCTCATCCACCACCATTGGCCTTTTATTACATTTATATTATACTGTAATTATACTAATATCCAGCTTCTGGTTTTGGTACACATGCAAAATCTTTAAGAGTTTGTATAAAGTAAGCCAAATAATCATACAACCTCAGGCCTTTTTTTTTTTTTTTTTTTTTTTTTTGAGACATTTGTTCTCTTACAATAATTGAATAATGACAAAAAAAAAACTTACCAAAAAAAAAAACAAATCTTTGGAGATGCAGCAACCTTGAACGACTATTATTTATTCATCTAAAATAACAAGACAAAAAAAAAACTTTACACCAGTTATGTTTGAAATAGTATATATTATAATTTAGACTGTTGTATAGACCAAGCCGCTCAAACACTTATTTTTGTATCATTATGTATGTCCTAATCACCGTATATTCGTCTGTGTTAATCAGTCACTATGTAAAAATACACCAGGTATTACGGTAAAGTGTAAGGAGTGCGCATCTTCCGCTGCTGTTACGGTAGTGTTGTTGTCTATCAGTTCAGCGCTGTCTTTAGTGCGCACTGATTGTTATGGACGCTTGTGTGGAGAGACGACGGATATAATGAATGTAACAAAGGATAGTCTAACCCGAGAGCTCACACAGAATCCTTTAAAGAAAATCTGGGTGCCATCCTCCACTAACGGCCTTCCAGACAGACACATCAGTCAAAGGAAGGGTGAGTGTGGATGAAAGGATGACAACCGGACACTGAAGCTGCAGTCAGATGCGGGTTAAAGAGGCTTTCTGATGCAATGATTATATGATGATACAATTTAACGAGGGTTTGAGCTGGACTTAAATCATTCTAGAAGCGGTTTGTTAATTGCATTTTATATTTTTTTATCAAACGTGTCAAATAGACTACATTTAATATGAATTAAAATGAATGATTACGAGTTATATTTATATTAGTAGCCTCTAAAGGGTTCAGTAATAACAATTTAAATTGTTTAAATATTAAAATAAACTATAAAAAAAGTATAATATTATTTATTTATTATTTATTAATAATAAAAATATATAGTTTAATATATATATATATATATATATATATATATATATATATATATATATATATATATAAGCATTCCCATGATTATGGAAAAACTGTAAATATGATGGAATTTTTAAGCTCTACATTATCTCTGTTATGCTGTCTCTAAAATATTTCAGCAGCCAAATAATGCTTTTGTAAAATTGCTCTGTTCTTGATTTGTTAAAGAAATGTTTTGCCTCTAAAAAGTTTTTTTTTTTTTTTTTTTTAAGTATTTTTGTGTACAGATCAGAAACACCATATCATTTTCACCTCTTTTTAAATTGCAGGATTATATGGAAGTTGATATGATAATATGCGGTTTGATGAAGAGATACCGAAATGACTTATGCTCTACAATGACAACTCACAGACTTTATTAAAGCAATAAAAAGGGTCACCTTAACTGCACATAGATTAAAACATTTCCGTTCTTTACACCATGCGATGTGATAATCGACAGTTCACCTGCAGTATATAGAAAGAATATTATTGTTAAACATCTCTGTTTTTTGTCTTTCAGTATGCATGACCAACTGCCCCACACTTATAGTAACTGTTGGCCTACCAGCCAGAGGAAAGACATACATCTCCAAGAAACTGACACGCTACCTCAACTGGATTGATGTTCCAACAAAAGGTAAAATGCATAAAATGTAAAATATTTGTGACTTGAAATGCTGGACATGATTTTGTTGTTACAGATGTTTTGCTCATGCTGAAATTGGCCTGTCTTGGTGTTTTAACTTCGCAGAGTTTAACGTTGGGCAGTACAGACGTGAATGTGTGAAGATCTATAAATCCTTTGAGTTCTTTCGGCCAGACAATGAAGAGGGGCTTAAAATCAGGAAGTAAGACATTGATTTTTATAAGCGGCAACCATTCAAAATGTGAAATGAAACTGCTAGTTTAAAAGAAAAAATCTAAAACTGCTTAGAAGCTCATGTGATTTCTTGTGTTTTCTAGGCAGTGTGCGTTGGCAGCTCTCAATGATGTACGGCAGTTCCTCACAGAAGAAGGCGGCCAGGTGGCGGTAAGAAAAACAACACGCGTATAGAATATATAATCTTATATTCAGTTGCAGTGTAACAGTTCCTTTTTGTATGCATGTAACCATTCTCCTTTAAAATCTTTAGGTTTTTGATGCCACAAACACAACAAGAGAAAGGAGGGAGACGATCCTCAGATTTGCCGAGCGGAATGGTTTCAAGGTGCTGGATATGGGATCATTCATCTAAGCTGTGTTCCTCATCTGTTCGCTCTTTTAACGCACTCTTTTCACACCCCTCAGGTTTTCTTTGTGGAATCTGTGTGTGAAGACCCAGATGTTATTGCAGAGAACATTGTGGTAAGTCTCAGATCTGCTGAATATCTTCAATACCTTTATCTTACGTCGTTTTTTCGACTAAATTTGTGGTCTTGGTGTTCAGCAAGTCAAGTCCGGCAGTCCAGACTACACGCACTGTAACACAGAAGAGGCCGTCGCAGACTTTATGAAGAGGATCAAATGTTATGAGAACTCTTATCAGCCACTGGATGAGGAACTGGACCGGTAAATGCCATGTCGGTGCTGCTGAATCCAAATCTATCAATCTATGAATCTCACACTGTTTTTTTGGTGTGTACAGGGACCTTTCGTTTATTAAGATCATTGATGTGGGGCGGCGGTACCTGGTGAACCGGGTCCAGGACCACATACAGAGCCGAATAGTGTACTACCTCATGAATATCCACATCACGCCCCGCTCCATCTACTTGTGCCGGCATGGAGAGAGTGATCTGAACATCAAAGGTCGTATCGGTGGAGACTCAGGGCTCTCGGCCAAGGGAAAGGAGGTCTGTTTGCATTGACTGATCCGTTTGAGTGAAACTAACAAACACAAAAATGGCTTGACAGTTTTAATATAAAATCAGGACAGAAAATATTATTGTATCATAATAAGATTCTAATGTTATTGTATACAACTGTTTAAAAGTTCGGATTTTTTATTTTTATTACTTTTGAAAAGGTTCCCACTGTCCTTCTGACTGCTGCGCCATTTCTTTCGTTTCTTTTTTTATTTTTACTTTATGTGTTTTCCTGCCTGTTATATAGGTTGCATTTATATTTCTGTGTTCGGTTTTCAATTGTGGCCAGTGGATTTGAAAAATAGTGAAGTGAAGTGAAGTGACATTCAGCCAAGTATGGTGACCCATACTCAGAATTTGTGCTCTGCATTTAACCCATCCGAAATGCACACACACAGAGCAGTGAACACACACACACACACTGTGAGCACACACCCGGAGCAGTGGGCAGCCATTTATGCTGCGGCGCCCGGGGAGCAGTTGGGGGTTCAGTGCCTTGCTCAAGGGCACCTAAATCGTGGTATTGAAGGTGGAGAGAGACACCCACAATTCCATCCGGCCCGAGACTAGAACTCACAACCCTTCGATTGGGAGTCCAACCCTCTAACCATTAGGCCACGACTTCCCCATAATAAACGTCATAGTTTGATCAAAATTAAATCGATAGCCTAATAAATCATGGATTTAACAACATCATTTACCTCATCTCCAATGAAGGCTTCTGGACATAAAAAGAAAAGCCCCGCATGAACAAAATAACCACTAAGTAAAGATGTCAAACAAAATGTCTAGACATATGGCAAATAATAATAATAAAAAAATAAAAATAAAACCCGTGTTCAGGGATTTATTTTTTATTGATTTTATTGCCATGCAATGGTCATAGAGCTCACTGTAGCGGTGCCTCAGGTGTTATATGTTTTGCCCAATATATTTATTGCCCAAGGTTCACACGTACTCTGTCTGCAGTGCGTATACAGTAAGTTATATGTACGCGGTTCAGAAGCAGCAACGAGAGCGCATTATTGTAAGGCGAAAGCACATAAAAATCATGCGCGATCGCGAATCTTTCCGCTCGCACGCAGATTTTCTTTGCTCTTTTAAAAAAACCAGATGCGCGTGCTCAGATCATATTAAATCTGTTCGCACCTTTCTATTTCTAACGTTTTCTGTTCTCATCTTTTTACCGCGTGCAGTGTGAACGTTCTGTTCCGTAAAAAAAAAAAAAGGCTACACATCACAGTGTGTTAACCTGGAGTTTGGCATATGCCCAGTCTGCTCTGTTCTCGCGCTTCACTTAGGTGGGCTGCATCCTGATTGGTTCAGTTAACATACTGTGGGAGGCCGAGGCCACGGAAAAATATCGCTATAAAGCGATTTAGAAATTACGCACACTCAAGTCACGATTTTATGTCGATTTTGATTAATTGCACAGCCCTACTCTACACTAAAGACTAGTAATGATGCCTTGCCATCACAGGAATAAATTATATTCCAATAGAAAACTAGATATTTTAACTAGATATATTTTAATGTGTAATTATATTTCACAATATTAAACCTTTTAATGGGAGTGTAGAAAAATGAACATAAGGATAAGCATTAGATATTATAGTCCTTTATGATTCAAATGCCCTTGGTCCAGAAATGAATGGTGAATTTTAAATGGCGTTAAAATTATTTATCGGTATCGGCTGTTATCGGCCATAACAATGGTTATCTGCTTATTATAATCAGTACCACCTTAAATTTAAAGTTGTATTGTTAAAAATTAGGGGTGCTCCGATCACGATCGGCCGATCGTTAATGCGCATCTCTTCAGTAAAGCCGGTTTTCTAATCAGCGGTTAATTCCAATGGCTCTGTGTAGTAACAGCTGCTCTATGTGAAATCACGCACCTGATGGAATTAACCGCTGATTAGAGAACCGGCTTTATTGACGAGATGCGCATTAACGATCGGCCGATCGTGATCGGAGCACCCCTACTAAAAATTAGTTTTGGACAGAATGAACTGATGCAGAGACAAGTTCCCTGAAAAGTCCTGCTTCAGGTCAGATCTGGTTTCTTAAACCTTTTCAAAGAATCTATGTTTCTTTTGTGTTAGTTAATCATTTAAACCTCAGTTTTTTTTTTTCACTGTCCGTCTCAGTTTGCGAAGTCTTTGGGCCAGTTTATCCAGTCGCAGAACATCCATGATTTGAAGGTGTGGACGAGTCAGATGAAGAGGACCATACAGACGGCAGAAGCTGTGGGTGTGACGTACGAACAGTGGAAAGCTCTCAATGAGATTGATGCCGTAAGTCTCTTATTCCTGAACCTTAAACATGCTTTGTCTTTATTTTACGGATATTGTGTAACTTGACTCTTCAATCTGTGTGTGTTTAGGGTGTTTGTGAGGAGCTCATGTATGAGGAGATCCAGGAGAGATATCCACTGGAGTTTGCATTACGAGACCAGGACAAATATCGCTATCGCTATCCCAAAGGAGAGGTCCGTTTTTCTATCAGATCAGTTTTCTTTCAGTCGGTTGATTTTCATTTGAATTGATATCACAAGGGTTAATAGCCTTACTCATGATAGCGAGATGTATTTCATTATATTTTTATCATTTAGTGCTCTTTTATGTCCCAAACCTTTTATTACACTTAAACAACCATCACATAAATGTTGCTGGTTGCTAGGCGCTCTGTTAGCCATTATCCTCAGGATTACTCACCAGCTAAATTCTCAGAAATGGAGTAAACAAGTGTGCATTGACATTGACATTGTTCCAAAAAGGCCTAATTGACGTTATTTGACTTGTTTTCGCGAGCTGTTATTACTCTGACCGAGCACATCACACACCATAACCCTCAGCCCGCACATACTCACTTCTATTTGCTCCTCTCATCTGTCAGGTCGTGAGTGTGTCCGTTCTTCAGAGCAAGCAGTTCTCATTTAGATCAGTATCTCAAACCTGTTTACTCACAGAGCATTAAAGGACCACAATGTTCTCACTATATTAGATAAAGACTGAGTGCAAGGTCCTTGCGTCGTGTTTAAGTTTGCATGCATCTTTTTCAGTACTGTACGTAAAGGTGCGTGTGTTAGGACTGTGCATCATTCTTATATCAGTTTTGATTCATTATCATTTCGGTTTGGAGCATTTCAGCTGCTTGTCAATTTTAGTTATTAGAAAGGTGGTTGCACTTTATTTTACAGTACCTGTTCATTCAGTGTACTTACCTAAGAATGTACTCGGTAAGATAAAGTAACTATATTGGTTAAGTTTAGGTTTAGGTGTAAGATAAGGGTTAGTAATTAATTATTAACCAGTTATTGTAATTACTGTAAGTACATAGTATACACGTGGAACAGGAGTATAAAATGAAGTTCTACCAGAAAGGATTCTGTGAGCATATGATTTGAACTATTGGGAAAATTTAAACTGTGCATGATCAAAACAGGGATGTTTAATAGTAGGTCTCAAACTACTTACTATATAAATAGCTTCTTTTTTTTTTATAATGTTCAATATTTGGTAAAAAAAATATATATATATATATATATATTTAAAGATTTTATAACTTTATGTGCTTTTGTAATTTTATTAGTAAACATTTTTTATTTGTCTTAATTTTAGTAGATTTAGTACTTCATCTTCATTTTGCATTATTTTGTTTCAATTAGTTTATTTTCTTCTATTTGTATTCTGAGCGTTTCTATTCTATAATGATATATTATGTGTAATAATTGTATCTTTTCAATATTTTAATCACCTCCTAGCTTTTCTGCATTTCACTTCAAGGGTTATATATGACAAATTAAGTTTTAAAAGTACAAATGGTCAGTGTAGTATCACATATAGTGTATAGCACATGGAGCAGTGTCGTAATCGAGTCTTCTCCTCACAGTCTTATGAAGACTTGGTCCAGCGGCTGGAACCTGTGATCATGGAGTTAGAGCGGCAGGAGAACGTTCTGGTCATCTGTCATCAAGCCGTCATGAGATGCCTTCTGGCCTACTTTCTGGACAAGACTGCAGGTAATAACCACCACGACACCACCCATGAAGAGCTTGCAACTTTTCAAAACACAGTTCACTTGCTCTGATGATTTATGCATTTAAAATCTAATCTAAATCTATTTTTTTGGTGTGTTTTTTTAATTTCCTGCAGAAGAACTGCCTTACCTGAAATGCCCTCTACACACAGTATTGAAGTTAACACCAATGGCCTATGGTAAGACACCCTTCCCTAAGTTAACTAACCTGGACATTATTCTTCAAATACCGCTATTCCGGTCTTGATAGTGAATCTTTCTGGGTCTTCAGGTTGTAAGGTGGAGTCAGTGTGTTTGAACGTGGATGCTGTGAACACACACCGAGACAGACCATCGGTAAGACTCACAAACACACAGACTCGGAGCGTGTCAGTCAGTCTGGTAGTTAAAAAGCCTCTCCACCTGTTTTGGCTTAAGGGAAAGTGTGCAGTCAGTCTGTAGTTATGCTTGAGAGCTCTTCTGTATAGTAAAGTGATTAAGCTTTGAGGTCTCCTGAGCCTCAGCTGTCACATGAAAGATGTAGTGTTGGGCTCACCGATGATTTTAGTTACTAGCATTATTATCACATCATGTAACAATTCACCTTTTTGGGGGGTTCACATATTTTCTCTGTACTGATGCTTTTTCATTTTTCTTCCCCCTGTCTTTAAAACTGATTATATAAAATTGGGGAACACTTTATTTTAAGGTGTCCTTGTTACAAATGACATGTACTAACTATTATAATAATAATAAATAATGCATAATTACATGCAAGTAACCCTAATCCTAACCCTAACCATATAGTAAGGAGTGTACATGTAATTAATGAATAATACTCAGTGCATAAATGTGTAATTACACCATAACAGTGACACATAAAAATAAAGTGTAAGCACTCATTGTTTCAGTCTTGTTGTCATCTTGAGACGTGTGTGAATCGATGCAGGTTTTTCGTGGTTCTGTTACATCGTCGTCACCTACTTCCCTCATCATCTATCAATGTGTGACGTCATTCCCTGTGTTTGCTTCAAACAGAACGTAGATGTGTCACGGCAGCCAGAAGAGGCTTTGTTAACAGTGCCAGATCATCACTGACAATTCCCCATTCCGCTCTCTCTCTCTCTCTCTCTCACACACCATTATCTTTCTTAGGAATGTAGACATGCTTCCATTCCTAAAAGCATCTACTGTATTCCCGAAAATCAGGAGACATTTTTTACAGCCCAGTAAATGCATTTTGAATTACAACTCCGAAGTGAAGAACTCTGATTATGTATGGAATACACCTTTTTTGTTGTTGTTTTTTATGACAACGTGTCAGTACTAAATTGCACTTTATCATAAATGCGCACTGATGATTTTCAGTCCCTGCTGCACATGAATGTAACCGCTGCTATGAAAACACCAGTCACTCCAGTAGCATGTGATATTTATTTATAGTGCACATATTAACGCATATCCACATTTGATAGGGTTTTGGTTGGTTAATATGACATTATTTCTTAAAAGTAATAATCCATCACTTAATAGAATGTGTAGCATGTATATAACAATGGTCAAATTTGGTTGAAGCAGAGCCTTATCTTGGAAATAAATTTTAGGTAATTTTAGAATTTTTACACAACAATAGTACACTTTTCAGCTTTTTAAACACTAAGGAATGTTATGATGTATAACTCTTCTTCTGGTAACTGAGAAGGAGAAATCTCTACTGTAATGCCTATTTGCATTGCTAATAAAATGTATTTGAATAGTGAAATCCTGTCTCTCTTTACATTCACCCACAATGCTGTGTCACTGAAGGGCAAAGACAGAACAGCTTGTAAAACATAACTGCACCACACTGCAAAATTTGCAAACCATAAATGATGTAACATGAACATGACAAAAAAAAAACAAGAAGATATTACAGAGAGAAAAGGCAGTGATGTGATTTATGTCAATGGACTTTGACCTGAAGTCAAAGGTCAGTATTAAGATGGAGAGATAGTTAATCATATCACCTCACCTTTGGTCACATGACCTTTGACCTCCATGCTGATTTATTGGTTTACACGTGTGTATGTGTGTGTGCACTGTTTAAAACAAGTTTGTCAGTACCAGTTTAAAAAAAAAAACATTTAAATATAATAGTTTTCTGTTGATTTTCTGTTCTCTTCCTAGAATGTTAATGTGCACCGTACTGCTGAGGACGCCCTACAGACCGTCCCGCCTCACCTCTGACCTACAATCTCTCTTCACTACACCGAGCTCGGGTTTACCGTTACAAAAGTTCAACCCTGCCTTCAGACGGACCCCCGGTCAAGTTCTGGTCTGTCACATTAATCGGTTAATTCGTTGCTGTGAGATTTCTACTGGTGGTATATAGTATATGGTTTCTCACTCCATGTTTTAAAAGAGCCATAATCAGTTTACATGGCATGAGAGACACGTAGCCTGGGAGATTTTGTTTTTGCACTTAAGGGGTTTGGGGAAATATGCGTTTGGATGGATGATACTATGGCTCTTATATGTATTTGATTTATACATATATTGATGTCATTTCTACATATGGTGTGTGCAGGTATGTTATTTTGCTGCTCCTCCAATAGTGCTCTCTTTTTGTCAGTTCTAGAAGGTTTTCTCTCAGTTTTTTGAGGGATGGATGACAAAATTTGTTTGTGTGTGCATGTGTACTTACAGATCAGAGAAAACACTCATTGTGTCAAAAACTGTATTATGTTTTTTATTTAGGTTCTTTAAGAGTTTAGATATAAATATCAACCTGGCATTTAAATTCAAACACTGATTATTGATTCAAGTGCTAGTTATTTGAAATCAACACTGACAGATATTCAGACAGGTCTTTTTTATATCATGTACATTTTAACTGTATTTAAGAATATTCTGACTTTCCAACAGTGATTTTAACTGCATGTTTCTGAGAAAATGGAGTGCTTTGTGAGAGAAACATAAGCTGTTTGTTACATTAACAAATTTGGGAACAAGATAAAAGTCTCAGTATTTGTATTACCATTCATTCATTTCCATATTTATGTCAAGGTTAGAATGGATTATGAGACCCTTTATAAGTTTATACGGGTCTGTCCGGTGTTATCTGTAATGTCCAGTAAACCATGACTGAATTGTTGCCTCAAACCATGTCCAAAGAGTGCTGTGATATATACTGTGCAATTGAAACAGATCTTGACTATTTAAATGAGATTTTCTGGAGTGTGACTAGTAGTATTGTTATGACTATTTTGGTGTCAGTATCACACTAAATTAAGAAATTAATGTTTTGATGTAGTAGTGCATCGATAGTAAATAGTCACAGATTTTAATTCGTTGAATGGACTCAATGGACAAATTATTTTCATACACCATGTTGACACGACAAAGAGACAAATATTATGAAATTGTATCTCATCCTTGAATAAACCTTTTGTTGTGATCTTGGCTATATGTTGTAATGTTTTTGTGGTGCTGCTACAGAAACAGCACAGTGATTTTAATATTGAAGGTTTTGAATGATTATGATTTTTTTTTTTTTTGCTATATATATTCCATCTCAAATGATGTTTTTGATCTAATCCAGTTCACAATTAATAAAAAAAAACGCTGCCTTCGATATTAACACGCCACTCAGCAACTTGCAATTGTTGATTAGAAGGAAAACCTGGAATGGATCTAAAGAGAAGAAATGGAACGCTTTGACCGGAGAAGGAGGAATCTCTGTCGCTCCGCTCCACTATTATATATTCTGTACTCCAGACCGTGTTTTCATCTTTTACTGTCTATGTTTTCATCTACGCCTTGCTTGGTCACATTCTTATTCAGGCTTGATGCTTTGGCTTCTTTGAAAATTGGAAGTATTTTATTTGGCTGGCAAGAAACATGCGAACTAACCCATTTAGCCCGAAACCGTGCCTAATGACAAAAACACAGCTGATATTGCTTGTTTCCATATAAAGTAGGTTAGTTATAAATATTTAGCTGCCATTTTTTGCAACGTTTTATCCTTTATACTATTAATAATTATACCAGGAAAATCATCTCATTCCTCGCATACTCACAAAAACAGCTGCGTAGCACCTGAAACAGACAAAATGCAGTTCATTTAAATATTTGGGTAGCGTTACTTATAAGCTATCACGAGATGGCGCTATTGCTTTGGAAAGCTGTGGAAAGTGTGTGCGTGTGTGTGTGTGTGTGCCTGAGTGAAAATAATAGTATATTTAATATTTTAAAAAATGTCTGATTATGTTATTTTACTGTAAAAAAAATGCAGATGCACGTTATATCAAAAAATTCATACATCTCTAATATATATTATTTCAAAAGAGGCACAATCAGAAAACAATATTATTTGACTAAACCAGCACCCACAACACCAAGATCCAAGAGAAAATAAGGGTGTCTTTCGGGTTCAGTTGTTGACTGTTAGCAGGACAAAAACAAGTCATCCTCTTTATGAACTGCCAAATGGTTTTGGCCCTGTGTTGTCGGAAATATCTGTCCTCTCGCAGAGTGATACATTCCTGTCATTTCTCACTGACTGCTGCTCTTGCTGTAAGCTGCTGTATGACCACAGGTTTTCTTAGGAAGAGTGAGACTGCTGTCCTAAGAGATGTGTCCGCAGTAAATGACTCTTTTGGCCTCGTGGTGTGTTTGAGATTTAGGAAGAGGGCCACAGTAATAGATGATCACTAGAAATGTGCAGAGAAAAACAGAATAAAAAAAAAGTCAAAACAAACAAATAGTAAATGTATTCAATTTATTCAAATAGCCTAAGTAATAAGGGAAATACAAATTAACATAAATGCAAAACAATGGAGCGCTATGGGATCGTTGGAAATGTTTAAAGAAAAGGGTGCACATGGTTAATGTTAATGAACATTCATTTAAGATAAATTTGATCTACTGTGTATTTTTTAGATAAAGTAGAAATTAAATATGCTTCGTAATTATAGGACATGTTTCAAAGCAATACCTTTTAATTATAATCATAAGTGTTGTGATATTTCTGTTCGTTGTGTGCTGATGGTGAAACAGAGGAAGGACATGGGCGTTCTTCTTCCTGAAATCAATAAGCCTCTCCACAACTGTTTGTGTTTTTAGCTCCAAGTCTTCGACTGCACACACAGACCTATTTCCTCTCCGTGAGGACTGTTAACAGATCATGAGAGAGAATACACAGTTTCCCATTGGTTAGGAAATCATGAATCTCATAACAGACAGGATGAGGGTCCTACAGCTGATATAAGACATCAGAACTAAAAGCAACAAATACACTATCATTCAAAGGTCCATATAATTCAAAAAGAGGTTCTTATGGTCACCAAGACACATAGTTGTCTTTTTATATTAAGGTTGAAAAGAAATGATTTTACCAATAAAAAATGATGCACACCATCTTTAACTGTTGTGACCGAAACAGCACAACAGTGTTTAGAAAGAAAAACACTTTTATTAGAATCGGAGCCCTTCACATCTGTTCGTCTCAGCTGATGACACTGGAATCCCCAGCCTTACTGTTCCCTGCAGCTGTCACTTATCCCACAGGGCCTTAGACATGCACACCATAAAAACACAGGACACAAGTTTGTCAGTTGACTTTGCCCTGTACAATGCATCCCACTTATTTCAGCATGACTGCAGTCCTAAAGACTTATGGGTGGGGTGAGCAAACAGCAGAGCACTTAAGAATGTCATTATTCGAGCTGAGAAACCATGTTGTGTTCTCCTTAAACAAATCACTGGAGTGAAAGATGGCTCATAAGAGCTTATTTGAGTCATGACTAGATTTGCATATTAAATGCTAAGCAGTACCTAATATAGTAGGCCTAGTTGTGAAGTCAAATAGCCTATCGTATAAAAGATTGGATTTGGGTTGTGCATTTCTGCATAAATGAAATGCCACACATCATAACACTGTATTTAAAGTTTTCAAATCTATGGTTAAAATGATACAAGAGGGAAAAAAATGCAAATTACAATTCAGTATGCAAAAACATATATAATAGATACCGATTGTAATTATGCAAATATTACAGTGACCTCATTGCTGTCAGTTGAATTAATGCTAAACCCTCTAGCAATGCAAACAATATAAGATTCTTTAAAAAATCTCAAAAGTAAGTTTACAAAATATATAAAGGTATATATATATATATATATATATATATATATATATATATATATATATATATATATATAATAACCCATTCATAGAGAGCCACTTGCCTTGTTTCTGAATGAATCAGCCATTTGAACGAATCAGTTGAATCAATGACTAAATTACTCTTTTGCCGCCACCTACTGGTGGTTAGGTTTCATAATTAAAGTGTCATTGCGTTTCACCAAAATTTCTTATTTGTATGTTCAAAATGTATTATTTAAAACATTAATCTTATAAAATTATTTATGCATTTGAAATGCATTTTTTTGCACCTCAGTCTGTGTAAATACATCTAATTACACTTCAGATGCAGCTTCTGTTTCCTCTGCAGTGGAAAGATGAAGTTTGAATTCATTTGATTGGTAACAAAAACTAGTTTCTCATCTTAACTGACATAATTGAAACAATGTAAATATTTGTGAAAGATCACACATAAAGTTAGGGGGGAAACTATAAACTCTTAATTGTCCAGGAAAACTGCAATCAGCAATTGTGTCATCTCTAATAAAAAGCCAGTTTAATGGCTGCATATCAAGCCAGGTAATGAACTAATATGTCCACGAGAACGACACATTTTATTACTATATTACAAACACACCCAGTATGCTGACAAAGTACCGAAAAACTTGTTCAATTAAATTTATTAATACATTATATTGCATTCAAAATTTGAGTGCCAGGACGGTTTACAATAAAGTTAAAATGTTATTTCATCTGTACTGTACATTCAAGACACTGAACCATTGTTTAATAGGGAAAAAAAGGAAGAAGTCAGATAAACATCACATCGTCTGTATTGCACTCAGACCTGAAAAGGCAACCACTATATAAGAGAATGTCCAAAGATGTACCTCAAAATAAAATGCTTCTGCTAATCCTCCAGAAAACATTTGTGAAATACTACTCTCAGTGTAAATTAAAACAGAGGTATTTATTGATGGGAAAAAAATCATGATTGGCTTGAAGGGAATTCTCCCTTGGGGAGATCCCAGTGTCCCAGTCCCTGCTGGTGTCCTTTGGGAAGGTCTGTTTCCAGATAGGGTCACAACTTCCTGACTGCACAAAACACAAAACAGGATATGGCTTGCCTCTGGTGAACCTCTGGGAGCAAATACAGCGGCTACCAGTAGAAAACACCACCACAGTTTTTATTTTAGCTATAGTGGGATAATGCAGGTTCTAGTCCAGCCTGCAACATGTTCCCTCTCTCTAACCATTCCTCTTACCTTTCTGCTGTATTTGTCCACTTTTATGGAATAATCTGCACTATGAACATGTTAGATGAATATTTAACATGTTTAAAATGCAAAGTCATCGTTTTAAATGTCTATCAATATATACATATGAAACATCTCACCACATTTATATAAAAAGAGCTTGACATAAATGGTCAATATTTTGAATTTGGATCATATTCAAAGCAGAACAACATGAAATGTTCAACATCACAGTTGAGTAGGCTTTATACTCAGAGGCACATTTAAGATGACTTCACCGCTCCACTGAGTCCATTAGTCCGTCAAGCGCTCCCGTAAGTCCCTTGTGATGATTCCAACTGTAAACATTTGATTTGAATGAACATAGATGCCTGTGTAATAATATATAGCATGACTTGACTTATTACAATACTGTCTTTTCCATTTCTTAAGTGCAATTCAGTTCTGCAATGGTCCTTTTCTTGCAGTGCAGTCATCCTCTTAATCTGTACAAGCAGCAATAATTTCATGCAGAAATAATACTAAATCTGTAAAGAATTACAATTTCAAACATTTAGTGACAATGGACTTCAACTCTGAAGAGTGGTTTTATAGCTTATTTAAGGAGTTATTGAGGGCAACAAAACAAACATCCAGAGTAAAACTGGGTCGCTTACTCTGTTCATAACATTATAAATGTCTTTGATAAAATATTTATAGCCTTTTAAGTGATAAAATCAGGGAAGGGTGATGTTTATGCATAAAATCATGCAGCCATGAACAAACAACATAAAGCATCTAGAATTTTTAACAGCTCCTAATTGTCCCGATGTAACTTTAAGAAACAGTTCACCGAAAAATTATAATTTGCTGAAAATTTACTCCCTCTCGGGATATGCAAGATATAGATGAGTTTGTTTCTTCTTCTGAATAATTTTTATGAAATGTAGCATTACATCACTCGCTAACCAATGGATCTTTTGCAGTGAATGGGTGCCGTCAGAATGACACAGCTGATAAAAGCATCACAATAATTCACAATTCATATGACTCTGGTCCATATATTACCATTTTGTGAAGTGAAAAGCTGTGTGTTTGTAATAAACAAATCCATTATTAAGATATTTTCAAATTTATTTATAGCTAAATATGAGTCTCTATCCATAATGTAGCTTTTTCTAATAAAAAAAAATTGTTTTGTCTGAGAAATAAGCTCCTTTAACAAGCAGAAACGGAACACATTATAGATGTAAAATTGTGTCAGGGCAACAGGGGATGGATTTTTTTTCATTGTAGTAAACATTATGGATTATGGACTCATATTTTGGCCGGAACCAATGGTTTTGAGTAAAAATTCTTTAATTGTTTATTTCTTACAAGCATGCAGCTTTTCACTTCACAAGACATTAACTGATGGACTGGAGTGATGTGGATTACTTGTGGATTATTGAGATGTTTTTATCAGCTGTTTGGACTCTCATTCTGACGGCACCCATTCACTGCAGAGGATCCATTGGTGAGCAAGTGATGCAATCCTACATTTCTCCAAATCTGTTCTGATGAAGACCCATTTCATCTACAATTGAGCTAAATATTTGAAAATGTTCATCTTGGATGAACTATTCATCCAAGATAGTCATGGTTTCCTCAATAAATATTGGAGATAAAATATTAAAATAGATAAGCTTTTCTCAGATAAGCTTTGGTAGGCCAACGTTTCAGAGGGTTGTGACTGAGGTAGGGTCTTGGTCAGCACAGACCTTATTAAAAATAGCCATGCTTTCCATTTCTCCCTTCAATGTGGGGAGAGATTCTCTGGGGATAATCCAAGATGAAAATAAACAACAATCACCCAAATAATTTCACACTGAAGTGTGCTGGTTAACAATCTCAGATGTACACCCCGAAATAGACCAAATCTCCCACTACATCTAGTAAACATGTGCAAAGCCAGACGGACGTAGATCTATTGTCATCGCTTTCATAGTACATTCAGCAGGCACGCTGTGGATTCTCCTGGGAATGCAGTCTCTAATCTGATGGGCAGAACGACGGCGTGCGTTCTCTAGCTCCTGAAGAAACACAGTGAATCTACGGCTCAGAGTGAGTAGGATTGCCACTTATGCTTGTTTAGAAAACTGATTGCTGCTAGATTTGTCCCTTTTTGAGGCATCAACTTCACGCAAAGACAGCTGAGAAAAAATACGTACACTTATTACCTCTCCAAAGCAAGTCAGAGGTGATGTTAGACATTAAAATTAAATAAATTATTCAAAAATTCTAGACATATACATAAATACTGAAAGTATAATCCAGAGCAGTATATTATAATATCTGTGTACTTGCTCATAAGATGATTTAGGTGAAGTATTGAGTACTTTCATGTTAATTATGAATTATAATTATTTGCCAGTTGATCCTTAATCTGCATTTATGAGCGTTTGAAACTTTCTGTTAGATATCTCTCATATTCCAAAGTTTCCTAAAACATCCATGCCACCAATTAACAGTCTATCTGGCACAAAATAAACCTTTTCAGTGTGCTCATTATATCAAAATTCCTAACGTCATCTTTCATTTTAAAACAAAAGTGGCTACTTCAAGAATTGCAAGATTATTTGTCCAGGTTCTGGGAAGCGCTGATCACTTTGGTTGCTTCTTAAGTGTATCCCAGATTCTCCATCTCGCTACGGTAGCGTTGCTCGGACACTCTGCTTTTGTGCTGCTTGCTCTCCAGGTGCAGGCGAAACTCTGCTTCCTCACTGGCACCTGAGTTACACATGGAGCAGTAGAACTGCCCGCTGGGTGTGACGCACATTGCTAGGTCTCGCGGGATACGCTGCCTCGGCCGTGGGTTGTAGTAAGGGCCTGAAACAGCATGGGAAACATGTCAGGTCGTGTGAATGAATGAAACTTCAAATAAATGGCTGCATGACTAAGCTTATATTACAAGGTGATGAAATACACATTGAAATGCAAAGTCACGCTGACTGGGGTTTAAGTACAAAAATTTTTTCCAAAATAATTAATTTACATTTTTAGAAGAAGTTCATACTTTTTGTTCAGCAAAGATCAGTTTTCAATATTTTTTTTTAATGCAAGTAAGTGACAGTTTGGATTGCAAGCTTTTAACAAGAATAATAAAAAAGAAGCATGTTTCAATATTACAAAACCTATTAAGTTGGAAAATCACCATACTTACCTAATTAATACACGCATAATTCAGAACTGAGGAATTTTTTATTTCCAGTTCACTCTGTGAATCTCAATTCAACTGAAGTAAGCAAGATGCAAATTAAAATTTAAGTACATTTTAAGATGTTTATGTAACTCCAAGAACCACCTATAGAAATGTATATTATTTAATTGATATATCTCAGCTAATTTATTTTTTAACTCTGGCACACACACTTTGAGGCTCATCATGTGTTTATTATAAGAGCAGATGTCCTTCACCAGAGGGAAACATCAGTGCATCTCCGGGAAGAGCGATGCACTTGGTTTACAAATGCACAGTTTCCAGTCAGAGTCTAAAAAGTATTTTTTAACTAATACACATATTATTTTGAAAAAGCATATATTTAGTTCTTTTTTCCATTGATAAAATAATATGACATGCAAAGCTAACGGCTTCACTGATAGAATGCTATAGCATGTGTTTTTGTGCGTATGTGAGGACAGGAGTGCGGGGCAATGGGGGCAAGCGTGTGACTGAGATCTGTCATCGTGTGGGTGACGTTCTTGAGCCTGGGCTGACGTGGGGTGGAGTATCGGCTTACATAGACCAAAGCCTTGGCGTCTGGCCTGCATTTAGCGAGACTAGCACATTGTGCTACATTAGCACAGGCTGGCAAACTAACACGCACAGCTGCTGCCAAGGCACTGATCGCAAATGGAGGTTTTGCCCCAGAGCCTGGACCACTGAGCAGAAAACAGAACCCGAGGGATCGTCTCAGGGCAAGATCAACATGATGGCAAAAATCTGTCTCTCCTAAACTATCGGTTGAGATCAGACAGAGTACCTGGCAGGGCAGTGTTGATATGACCCCTACGGTTCTTCATTAATCTGTACTCGTATCCTTCTTTCCGTGGCCGTCTCTGAGCATTGGACAAGTCTCTGGAAAACACATGATAAGAAAACACAATTTACCATTTAGTATGGCTAAGAAATAAAGCTTATGTTTTTCAGCCTTTTGATGATATTATATGCCTTTATATTTATGTAATTGCTATTATGTAATTTCTTACATAAACATTTATTTTTCTGAGATGAATCCAAATATTTTAGTGAAATAATCTAAGCAAGAATAATAGGTATATATACATATATATATATATATATATATATATATATATATATATATATATATATATATATATATATATATATATATATATATATATATATATATATATATATGTATGTATATATATATATATATATATATATATATATAAATAAATAATAAATTCATAAATCTGTAATAATATTTCACAACATTAAAGAATATTCTATTTGAGCAACACAAAGAAGATGTAGGAACCCTTTTCATGTATATTCTCAAATATAACAATACAATTTGAGAATACTGCATCAAAACCTACAAAAATATTTACTTAAATATTTGAATATATGAACAAATTACATGTATATTCACAAATAAGTGCATCGTTCATTCATTCAGATATAACAGTGCAATTAACAATATTGCTGCAAAACAGTAATATTTACCTGTAAAAATATTTTCTACACATTTCAAAAATGGAATCAATCGAAACATGCTATGAAGAGGTTCTGTGACCAATTAAATGATCATTCAAATAAATTGATGAATCATAGTTTTGAATAAAAAAAAAATCTTTTTTTTTTCTTTTTTTTTATCAATAAATAAGCTAATTTGCTTTGTTTTGAAGGGAAGGATTTAAACCTAGCTTAACTAGCCATAGACATGTTAGCTCAGATACAATCAGACGTTTGGAGTATCTTCCTGTGGTTGTTATCAGGACAACCCAACAGTACTATTAAAATGCGTGCCCCACTTATCAATGCAAAAACAGCCTGAAGATAAAGTTAACAGGAAAAACGTCTTCCCTTATGCAAAACGTCCTACTAGTTGATGTAAAATGTGTACAAGGATTTTCTTTTTGTCAAGATTTGAGGTTGATATTCATACAAGTGCATAAGTTATGCAGTCTGCATAACTGATGTCTCATTAAAAACACCACCCTCAAACATGGAAAGATTTCCCACGTTTAACGGCTGTCTTATCTGGGAGCGTGTGGGAGTGACAGACTCACAAGGACGTGGCGTTCTGCTGTGCCTCGGCCAGCCGCAGTCTTTTGGCGTGGTTCTTGCCCTGATAGTGTGCCTGGGCCACAGCAGGGGAGCTGAAGGAAGCGTCGCACAGCTTGCAGTAGTCATTTTCCGTGGCCAGTATGACTCTGCTAGCACCCTTAGAGAGTGGCTGCAGACGGGACAATGACAGTACAGCTTTCAGAAAGAGTAGAGCGTTGAAAGGTGTGCGTCTACACCGGGACGTCTCTGATTACGATCTGAGTGAATGGATGCTTGCAGAGTGACACCGCATGATCAAACTGCACTTAAAGATATTCCCAGATATCCAAGATAAACAATTGTTTTAAATCGTAACGATAGTTCACAATATCACTGTTTTATTGTATTTTAATCAAATAAATGCAACCTTGGTGAGCATTAGAGACTTCTTTCAAAACATTGAAACATTTTACAGACCCCAAATTTTTCTGAGTGATGATGCAAATTAATCGCTGAATATGTTCATCAAAATGGACAGGTTAAAGTCTAATGGAAATAATCAAATTTACGAACTCTAAAGTCACTTTTGTGGTGTTTATTTTAAAGATGTGACTACGACAAAACAACAAGAACAATCAAAAACTTACGTTTCAAAAACTCTTCATCTGCCATTGGTCAGAAAAACAGGCACAGTGTAGTTCCTCCCCCAAAATTCATTCAGTCATTAATTGACTGAGCCTGTGTTATTATGGCTCCATTTTCCCTTTGCTAGCTTCCCCCCTCACCCCGTTCACTCAAATATGCATCATTGCTTCCGTTGCACTAGTGCCCACTGCTGGCGAAACCCAGCATTCTGTTTGTATACAGGTGTGCTTGGGCTGTTTCAAATATTTTTTTTAATAATAATATATCGCAGGGTTGTTTGGAGTGGGGGTAAATTAAACATGATCTGCAATGTTGTCAGTCACATTGCATTGTGGTCTATGGAGCAGCCTGGGGTGTACATATGAATTAGACTCACTTCCTCACTCAAAACCGAGGTCTTGAGGGTCTGTCCATAAAAACTTCACAAGAAGTAAAGCATTTGGTGACACATATTGTCCAGCCCTATTTGCAGACAGCCTGTAAAAAAAACACACTTGCTTGGACAAAAATGCACCAGATAAGAGTCATAAGTACCTGGTTGGCAGTCACATTTGCAGAATCTGTGGGTGGAGTGGCTGAGGGTTGCTGGGAAACAGGCTCTACCTCTGGTATTCTAATTGGAGGTGGCTGCTGGCTACCAGCATAAAAATTGCGCAGCTTCTTACTGTGGTTTTTCCCCTTTAGACAAAACAAAGGACTGATTACATGCTTTCTTCTTCATTGCAACAAAGATTTAAACCAGTATTTAGGCTCTCAAGAAAAACAACTAACTGAAAGAAACAGAAAGTGAAAGTAAAATTTCCTAAACACAATATAAATCAAGACAAACTATTATTTTGGTGTCATCAGGCATTGTGCAGTCTAAAACCACTTTGTTGACATTAACAGAATGTAAAACCGTTCACTATTCTCTTATCATATTTACATAACTCATGGACCATTACAGGAATTTTCGATTACCTGATAATGTGCCTGAGCCTGCTGGGCAGAGTTGAGAGTGACGTTACAAAGCTTACAGTACAGAGGCTTGCAGAGCTCTTCCAGAGTGGCTTCCTGGTCAGCACCCACTGCCTGAGCATCTTCTTCAGGGGGCTTGGGACTGAGGACGGGGGGCACTGGGATGGGTGGGTTAGGCGGCAACTGGAGATGAGGGGGCGGCTTTATGGCTAGAGGAGAGCAGTGTGGGAACCGCAAGGGGTCCGGCGACATCATCACCGGTGGAGGACTGAGGTTCTGGGCCGGGGTCATGACCTGGAATTGCTGAGGTGGCGGCTGACATATCAAACTAAGAGGTGGCTTTAGAACGGGGTCTGGACCTGGAAAGTCAAATTAAAGCAAAATTAATTTAAGTGTCAGAGTGGGTAATACACTTTTAAGGGCCTTTCACACAGAACGCATTTTTGTTCCAAAGCTCTGCCTCTGATTGTTTTTAAATACTAAAATGCATTGAGCTCTTAAAGGTGACAAATCATCTAACTTTTTCTGTGTTTAAGTGCTATAATTGGGTCCCTGGTGCATCTACCAACTCAGAAAACATGAAAACATTTTTTTTGGTAAGCCTTTCTTTGCAAGTGCAAAAAAAATGAGCTGCTGAGATTTTGCTTCCCTTGTGACGTTGAAAGGGGATCTTATTATTTTTGCCTCTTAATATGCAAGTTTCTACCCACGGCCCCACCATTGTGTTTTCACAAGCGACAACGGTGTACCAGTTCTGATGCAATGGTGAAAGTTCGAGCACAGCATGCTGCTAACGGTTCTGTCTTTGGCTGCACTGATGAGCCCAGAACATTATTCGGAGTACCAGCCTCAGAGCAGACAAGAGAGCAGTGGTTTATTGATTTATTTAATGCATATTACGCTGCTGTCTGTCAAATAGATCTAATATAAACATGTGATTTCTTTCCCAGCCGTTTACCTTCAAAGATATAACTGACTATTTTTGTAACTTGTGTGTTTTTAACAAACTTGTGTGTATTTGACAGTTTAAGTTCAATAAGACATGAAAGAGAACTCAGTTTAGTACTCACAGAGAGACATGCATGGAAACAGTGTTTCTGCTTCCACTCAAAATAGGTATGTTCAAAATGATATAATAAATTATATTTTGAGCTGAAACATTAGACACATTTTGGGGACACCTGAGACTTATATTACATATTGTCTTTATTGACTTTTACATAGATCTCCTTTAAGAAATACAGTTTCTAAAAGGGAACTGTGCCATAGGAGATTCCTTCTGTGCAGTGGAAAGTTTCCATGGATGTAAAAGTATCATTCATGGAGCAATAGAGGCCAATAGAGAAACATTATTTTTGTGAAGAATGAAGGATGAAATCTTGCTAATATCTAAATTTTTTCTCACAGCAGTGAGATTAAATGTAGAGAAAACAAAAGGCTTTCTCCTGCTTCTTAAGTGATTCTTCTGAGAAAAAGACTCCAGTACTCTCACGTGTCTCTTCTAGTGTTTCAGAAGAGGTCTCAGTGTTTTCAAGATAGCAAAGTCTGAAATCAAAAGTCAGATATTTTAATATGAACTCAAACAAATACCAACACATTCCTTCAAAACCAAATGTTCATATTGTTTGTTTGTTCACATCTACATTCCTAAATATTTAAGTGAAACATAGCAGAGTTCCTCTGCTACATAAAACAGAGATGTAAAAGCCACAAATTAGTACTGCAAATGATTCATTTTAGTAATAGAGCGGATATATGAGTGAAAGAGTGAATCTTTGCCATATAGCGTCCTGCAGATGTGATTAGGGCTGACTCCTGCCTCGTGAACTCAGCGCATGTCTGGTGCTTCGGCAGATCTGAGGCTGAGCGAGAGGGGGGTTGGAGAGTCAGCTGTTTCGTGGCTGTGTGATATTTCCAGTGTATCAGTTCTGACGGGATCATGACAACAATGATTCAGCCGACTAAAATAGACATGAGAATGTGCCAAATGGTTCTGTTTCCGGTTGCTTGGACAGTGGCAGCATCTTGGAATTCTTAAATACCCCAGTGTTTATATCCATAAATGGAGCTGTTAATATATTTCCATTTTAAATGTTTATTTTCAATAATAAAAAAAAATCTATCAGGTGATTATTTGAATGATCTTTGTCTGGTGCAATTGTGCTAAGATATATTTTGCTCACACTCTTGCAAGTCAAGATATAGATGAAGATGATATTTTCTTTAAAGAAACTGCTTTGGAAAAATTTAGCATTAAATCACTTGCTCACCAAATGATCCTCTGCAGTGAATGGGTGCCGTCAGAATGAGAGTCCAAACAGCTGATAAATGCATCACAATAATCCACACCACTCCAGTCCATCAATAAAAGTCTTGTGAAGTCAAAAAGTCTTGTGTTTGTAAAAAAAACGAAATCATCAGAAAAAAATTAAAAAGGTACAATTTCAAGCTTCTGGCCAAAATTCCAGTCCTAATCCATAATGATGCTTCCTCCGATTAAAAAAAAAGTCAATCAATTGTTGTGCTTTCACATGAAAATCCACCCATGTATTTGTTTACAACTGTTTTGGGTAATAAAGGATCAAGGATCACAGGAAAAAGAGGATCCATTCGTGAGTAAGTGATGTTATACAAAATGAATGAAGAAACAAAGTCATCTTCATCTTTTTAATGGTCAGAAAGTAAGTTAATTTAGGGCATATTTTCATTTTGGGGTGACCTATACCATTAGAAAACTGGACTATGGTTGCTTTTTGTGGGTCATGCATTGGTCTAACTATGAAAGAATAAACTATGAACTTTTAGTCTTACTTGTAGTTGTCTCTGCATAATCATTTCACTATTACATAAAATCCAGTGGCCTACCCTTTTATATTTCTCTTTTTTTGACCTGAAAACAAACCTGATATCTCTTGGTCATCAGAGAATACAAGCCCAGAAATAGGTCTAAGTAGAACCTACAGTCCCAACTCAAGGTCAGCCACAAATTCCTGCTCTCTCCATTCGGATTAAATCCACTGATTTTGGAAGCAATGCGACGTTTAGTTGGAACACGACAACAAACATCTGGTCTTTCATCAGGACAAGGAACAAAGATTTTTAGATTTAGGGAGGATTGTTCTCGTTGGGCATCTATAATGCAAGGTACGCAGGGCACATGAGAAGGTACAGCAGTACTATCACTTGATGCTCCAGGTTGTTTTACACCACTCACTGCTGCAAAACACTACTAAGCTGTTCGTGCATTGTACAATTGTTCTTTGACAACATCAATTATTGAGAGCAGAATAAATGCATTACATGCATGGTTGCTCTCTGTGCACATTTGCAATGATTATTACGATTACACATTTCATCCTTCTGTTTTGGCAGATGCTTTTCAGTACTTTTATCAGAGCTGTACGGTGTCTACTTCATCCAAACAGTGCTATCATGTAAAATAAATAAAAATTTACCATTTTTATTTCCTCTATGGCCTTTTTAATTAGATGTCACATGAATCCACTGCCAAGGACTCCTCTTAAATAAAACCCACAGTAGTAACCTTGTGTTTTCTGAGGACATGGATTGCAAATTGTGACGCTATGGACTAAACTGGGACGTTAGCCAAAAATCTTCAATTACCTTAAATGTCCCTTCATATATGTATTGGTTTCATATGTAATCTAGACTAAAGTGTGACAATGAACATGGGCAGAAGCTACCAGATACCTTTCTCAACTTGCCTCATACTCTATTCTGCATAATTTCCCATTTAACAACAAAACAAAAAAAGTATAAATCCATGTTCAGTGAAATTTTTTTTTAATCTTATATGCATTATTATTATTATTACTTTTACTTGATCTAATGCAACCACATATCATTCATGCAGAGTTTACGCAATATATCAACATATAATAGAAATAGAATGGCATAAAATATAAAACGTGTACCTGATGAATTTCAGTGAGATTTGAAATATGTTAGTCATGTACATAGTGTTCCATTAACATTTGATGTGCCATGGTCATGTGGCAATGCAGATAGGGATTTTCATTCTCAAACTGTCAGTGGTTAGTCTGACATCAAGGCTCTTCTTCTCATAAATCTTTCCATTATTTAAAAATAAAGATAGGTCCCTAATTAAGTCCTATTTCAAACCAATGCAGTGCATAGCAAATTTGATGCAGAGCATCAGTTATAACGCAATGCAAGGAAAATCATTTCGGAAAAATTGTCCGATCTTACCTGTCATCCGAGGGAAATAATGGCTGCAGTCTCCATAGTTTACAGGCTGGGAGGTGTAGATATCGCAATAGTCAGTACTTGGATAAAAAGCATCCCTGTTCTTTACATTCATCGCCATCTTCCCTGCATCCTTCCTAGCTCTCTCTGCTGCTCAACTTCTTCAGACGTGCGTCGCATGCTTCAATCGTCCAGCAGGGGGGTGTTTTCAATCGCTAAACAATAGAAATACGTCGGAAATGTTGTATAAATGAGACAGAGGGAGATTTGAATTATAATTCATGCATTGAAAAACGGTATCCGTAATCATACTTCCACTGGTCGCAAATATAGTGCAATTTGCATTAATGTTTCCCTCAGCCTAGTTGGTACAGTCCATCTCCTATCGAAGTGAGAATCTGATTGACGATTCAGCAGCACGCGCAAAGAGAGGATGTGCGAGCCAGTGACTTTAACGGTGTGTTAAGTTGTCAACTCGAGGTACTGTACTTCATTACAATTAAATTTATTACTTAAATACATTTGTACTTTCCGCGAGTAGTACTGAACATGATTAGTTGCATTTTACTTATTTTATTGCATTTACTCAATTTCCAAGGCTACTTTATGCTCATTTCGACGTTCAAACTACAAAGTAAATATTTATTTGGAATAATCAACAACAAATTTAAATGACATATTAAAATTAATTGGGAAAACTTATTAAAGTATGTCACAGTTTTATTTAAGGATGTTTTAGCAAGGTCCTTGACTACGACTTTTAACTAGTCAGTCATTCATAATAATAATAATAATAATAATAATAATACAGAGGATAATTTATTTGTATTTTTACACTAAATAAATAAAAGCATAGTACTGTCAATAAACAAACTATCTATTGTAATTATAAATATTTTATTAAATATGCAAGTATCCATCCTAAAATAGCACAGATTAAATAAAAACAAACAAACAAATAAACTATATTTATATAAAGACAACGATGAAAAAAATTGCTTATGCAGTCTAATTTATTAATATTGTAATATTTTTAAACATTTTTCTATTCATTTTCATTCTTTAATACATTCAACATTTATTATTATTTATGCAATCGCAGTTCTTGTGTGCCTATAGCATCAAGCAGTCTGTTTTTGTGTATATGCAGCTACATCAGCATACATTTGAAGTCTGAAGATGGCATAAAATATCATATTTACGATTTCTAGGGATTCCTGACAAAGATTCACACGTTATTTCGGTTGTTTAGTACGTGTTTGATGAACATATGGCTAGATACCACAGTGGGATGATCGATTTGAAAAAAGGGAGTTCACAGGGTTTGTCGTCCTCGTTCGTGTCCCTCTCCCTCTTCAGCAGCCAGTCACTGATCCCTCGCACCTATCCGGACACTTTGGTGCTCGTTTATTCACAGGACCTCCCTTATACCATCGTGACAGCGTTCCTGACGACTTTTATTCAATCCATCGGATATTGGACATCATGTAATTCGTCTTTCTCCCTCAGTTATGAATGCTTTGTGTGAAAACACTGCTCGCGATCCTCCTCCGCCGCCGCTGCTGCTTCTGCTGTTGTGATGATGGAGAGGCGGTGCGTGTCAGAGCGGGGCGGCTAGAGGCCCAGCAAAGCCCCGCGCTGGATTTACTACCCTGACCGAGCGACTGAACACCAACAGCGGATTACCTCACAACAACTCATCGGTACATACCCACATTAGCTATACCCATGAACGTGAGATATCTGTTAATTAATTCATTGTTTGAATAACAACTCTGGTGGTCTTTATAAAATATATGCGTCGTTTCAGAGTACAATCGAATGAAGCGTAATTGGCGAGATATTACAGCATATTTGATCTGAAAGTTATCGGGTTAGCTATAGCGGATTAGCCTAGCGGCTAGGGGGGCTAAATGAATCAATATCTTATTGTTTAAATAAATAAGCTGTCTTTAATGACTTAATTACACGTCAACCGATACTTTGTCTTATTTTGGAGTTTGTAAACTCTTTGACAAATATAAATGGCAGGTTTTTTTGTCTGGGTTTGCTAGCTGGCTAATTATGTCAGGTAAGTTATATGAGCTTTCCAAATGTGTTGTTTGCTTTAATAAGTTATATTATGTTTATAATATGTGTTTTAATGGATTTAAATACTTCAATCGTTTCTTATTATACATTTCAGTTTGTTTGTTGTTTATGAAACTCTTGTTTAGCGGTGTAGCAGTAAGCCGGTTTGTAGTAATGTTTCTGCTCTGTCATGATTCAGGTGTGTTTGTTTTGACTAGTAGTTTCAAACTAATAAACCTAATATAATATTAAGCTATTGTAATAAACGTGTGTATCTATAAATAGTTAATTTTAGCAAGTGGTTCTTTGTCATTGTGGCTTAGTCTATTCATATGCAAGAATGATAAACCTCTTAATCATATTATCTTCCCATCTCTGTCACTCTGAACACTGCTGGAGGTTTGTTGTTGTTGTTGGTAGTGTTGGCATGGGCATCGGTTGAGCTGTTTTTGCTAAACTGAGCAAGCTAGTCCACTTTTTCCACTAGACACTGAATGTTTGTCCTTCTTGCTGTTGTCAGTATAATTTAGTGGATCTGACGAGAAGTTATAAAGCAAACGGATCAGATGGAGGTCTGAGCTATGATGGACATTTACTTTTACAAGTGCCCCTAACATCACAATAAGGTAAGCAGAAATACCAAATCTTATGAAAATAATGATTCCTCAGTTTTTTCTTTCTTTCTTTTTTTTTTTTTTTTTTACTGTGAAGAGAGAAAAATGAAGCAATCAAAAGTGTGAGAGCATGAAGTGGTTACAACCGTGGCGGTACTAAGATTCACAAAGCTCTGTAATAAACATTTGCATGGTGTTTTACATGAACAAACTGGAAGAACTGCATAGGAGCATAGTCAGGACAAAGATCTGACGTGTTCATCTTGCATGGCCTAGTTTTAAAATCCAATAATTTCAGATCACACATTAACATGGTGAGAGGTGCTGTTTGTCAGACGAGTGAATGGCTTTCAGCAGTCTTACACCCAGGAGATGCATAAGTGTGTCTTTTTGTTGGCACATGTTTTCAAGGAAAAACAAGTCATCCTCTTCAGTAAGAACTGCCAAATGTTTTTGGCTCTATGTTGTTTGGAAATATCGCTCCTCTCTCACAGAGTGATACATTTCTGTCATTGCTCAGTGATGTTGGATTGTACTGAACTTCCTGTAAGCATGTTTTTTTAATTAAGACTGATGTAAGCGATGTGACTGCATTAAATGACTCGGTTGTCTTCATGGTTTAGTACTAGTGTGTGTGTGTCTTTAAGGTACCATTCAAAAGTTTGGGGCTGGTAAGATATTTTACGAGATATTTTAAGATATTTTAAGACATTCTAAGATGTTTTTTTTTTTTTTTTTTTTTTAAGAAGTCTCTTATGCTCACAAAGTCTGCTTTTACTTGATACAAAATACAGTGAAAACACCTGGTTATTTGTTGTTGTAATATATTTGTAGTGTATTTCTGTGATGTAAAGCTGAATTTTTTCAGCATCATTATGCCAGTCTTCAGTTTCACATGATCCTTCAGAAATCATTCTTATACGTCGATTTACTGCTCAAATGTATTTTCAATATTGAAAACAGTTGTGCTGCTTGATATGTTTGTGGAAACATCTTACAGACCCCAAACTAGAGTATAACACAGGTTAATGAGTAGCATCACCATTGTTATGTTCAAGTTTATTATGCTTGTTTGTGATCAGTGTCCCTGTTTGTAACTGACTTTGTCTCTCTAGACCTAATTTGTTTGTTGGACATGCTGACTTGTTTATCTGAGGTGTAGTTTGCAATGCTGAACATTGTGTCTTATCTGTTGAGTTTATTAAAAACAGTGCATGATGTTAGACATGTTGCCAAAACAAACTTTATTTGTCCTGTTCCCCTTCAGGAGAAACAGCGGTTGGAGATTTTTCTTCCCCTATTAAAGACTGTGAGGACTTCACATCATGCCTCCAAGACCCTCCTCGGGAGAACTATGGGGCATCCATTTGATGCCCCCCAGGATTCTGGTGGACTGTCTACTGCCCAATGGCATGATCCTGACACTAGAATGCCTCCGGGAGGCCACTCTCATCACAATCAAACATGAACTGTTTAAGGAGGCTAGGAAGTACCCCCTCCACCACCTGCTGCAGGAGGAGACCTCCTATATTTTCGTCAGTGTGACGCAAGAGGCAGAGCGTGAGGAGTTCTACGATGAGACGAGAAGACTTTGCGACCTTCGGCTATTCCAGCCCTTCCTAAAGGTCATAGAACCTGTAGGGAACAGAGAGGAAAAAATCCTCAACAGAGAAATCGGTAAGACCACACATGGGCTGCTTTTTCCTTTATTTACTTTATGCATAAGTTGAAACAACTTAAAAAGCATTTTACTAATGACAGATGTAGCAAATTTCCCTAAATCCCTTTTTCTGAAAAATGTGCACTACCATTCAAAAGTTTAGACTTGGCAACATTAAACTGATCAAATTGACAGTAAAGACAATTATAATATTGCACATTTAAAATGAATTCTGTTCTTTTGAACTGTCCTTTCATCAAACAATAAAAAACGTGTTGTGGTTTCAACAAAAATATTAAGCAGCACAGCTGTTTGCAAAATTGATAGTAAGAAGAAATGTTTCTTTTTTGAGAAGTATATCAGCATATTAGAATGATTTCTGAAGGATCATGTGACACTGAAGACCGCTGATGCTGATAATTCAGCTTTGTGTCACAGCAATAAATTGCTTTTTAAAATTCTTAAAATTTCTATAAAGAACAGTTATTAGTTATTGTAAATTTTAATGCTATTCACGATGTTACGGTTTTACTGTATTTTTACTGACCCTAAACTTTGAATAGTAGCGTTATTTGATTCAGGAAGTTATTCTCTCTTCTCTTCTGATGCTGTTCTAAGATGGTGGTTTTTTTCTGTGTGTGTGTGTGTTTCAGGTTTTGCCATTGGCATGCCGGTGTGCGAGTTTGATTTAGTGAAGGATCCTGAGGTGCAAGATTTTAGGAGAAATATTCTTAATGTCTGCAAAGACTCAGTAGAGCTGCGAGATGCCAGTGGGCCACACAGTCGAGCGCTGTACGTTTACCCTCCGAACGTGGAGTCTTCACCAGAGCTTCCAAAGCATATATATGGCAAATTAGACAAAGGTAGGCTTGTACTATTATTGGAATGTTTCTGGTTATTTCAAGTTGTGGCATGTTGTCAGTTACAGAATACTGAGTGATGCCTGATCATGTAAATTAAAAAAGTCTTTTTTTGAGCTATGACGTTCTTAGTTCTTTCGAAGTGAGAACTTTCTAGGCACTTCTGCTTATGAATTACCAGTGTGATTTCTGTGGGCAGAGATTGCAGAACTCAACTGCAGAACAGTGCATTCCGATTCTAGGTCCCTTCCTGGTATTATATATAAATTTACAATACAAAATGTATACATTAATCAGTGTTTTCCCCCCTTTTTTTTTTTTTTTTTTTTTTTTTTTTTTTGACCAGTATTGTGTTGTGTCATGACTTGTATGTGAGCATAGAAAATAAGAGCTATTTGAATATACTGCCTAATGGAAAATTGACTTATTTTGAACCAATATATATAAAAAAAATAAATGTTTTGAATTCGTTTTTTTTTTTTTTTTCATTATTTTTCAGTGGATTAAAATGCATTAGAATAAAGTAATTAAATATAATTTTAAGAAAATATAGTATAAGTATAATCAATGATTTTATATTTTATATAAATTTTTTGTTACCATGCTAGTCTTATGCTAGCACATTATTGAAGAGGTACTTTAAAAATATTTGTGCATGCTGCATGTACATTGTTTAATTGTGCTGCCCAACGGCTTGCTATGCTTTGATTGTGTGTTTATTATTACACACTGACGGACCAGTCGACACTATTGACTGTGGTAATAGACAGCATGCCACAAATGCTGCACATTGATTCTGGGGTTGGAAAGGACATGGAATGTTTCTTTTTATGGGTTGTAGCCAATAGTTAAGACTTTCCTGGAATTTTTGTGTTGCAGCCATTCTGTTTTCTTTCTTACGTGGACGGGCTTGTGTTGTAGTTGGAGTAGTCATGAAGCATGTGATGCTTGTTTTTGATTTTGCCCTCTGTTTCCTCTTAGCCCGGAGGAATGTATGCACAACTACTCCATTACATTAATTCCCTGACAACTTCATCGGGATGTGTTCAGCCTTCAGCTTTGCTTTTTTACACACTCGGTTGCCATGTGGGATTAATTGTTTGTTCTCACATGCTTGATGCCCGAAGGAATCAATTCAATAATGCTGTTCCTGTTAACGCTCCAATCTTCTTATTTGTGCGCTAGGTCAAATCATCGTGGTTATCTGGGTGATTGTTTCTCCCAACAACGACAAGCAGAAGTACACACTTAAGATCAATCACGACTGCGTACCTGAGCAGGTGATCGCCGAAGCCATCAGGAAGAAGACAAGGAGCATGCTGCTGTCAGCCGAACAGCTAAAGATGTGCGTGCAAGAATATCAGGGCAAATACATCCTGAAAGTCTGTGGCTGTGACGAGTATCTGTTGGAAAAGTACCCCATCAGTCAGTACAAGGTATTTAGACAATTTCAGCCTCACTAAAGTACCTCAAACGCCAACTATTGCATACGTGTTTTTGAATAATAATCTGTTATTCAGTGAATGAATGCAGCTTTTGCATTACTTTTTTTTTAGTTCTCATGCTGCTTTTATCCAATACATATTTATGGTTTGGGCACTGATTATTTAGCCATCTGAAATGTCTGGTCGTCTCAGATTTTTCAAGGTTTTGGCACTGGCCATTTGTTTGTTTCAGGCTTTCATTATCTCAAAACCTGCCAGTACGCAGAATGCTAATGAATAGTCTCAGTATCCGGCTGCATTTGAAGTTTTGTATTATCCCAACAAAAACCACTGCCAAAATTAGAGTTGAGGACACTAAAATAGCTCTGGACATTTTGGCTGACTTAACGGTAAATGAGATGTGCTGATTATGTGGCTTTATGAACGAAATCTCTCTCTGTTTATCTCTTTCTCATTCTTTCAGTATGTACGGAGTTGCATTATGCTGGCTCGGTTGCCGAACCTCATGCTTATGTCCAAGGACAGCCTTTACTCTCAGCTGCCTATGGATAACTTCACCATGCCCTCCTACGCCCGCCGGATCTCCACCGCCACGCCTTACATGAACGGAGAGGCCTCCACCAAATCACTCTGGACCATTAACAGTACTCTGAGGATACGGGTCCTCTGCGCCACATACGTTAATGTGAATATTCGGGACATTGACAAGGTGCTTAGCTGATGTCTTTTTGTATTCTGAAAGTCTTTTATTATACAAAGAGCTTGGGAAGTGTTTGGTAAGATAGCAGAAGTTTGACATTGTGAAAGAACAGGAAGCTGTTGGTGTGTTTCTTTTAATAATTGTTTGACCTTTCTGCTCTAGCGTTTTCTTGAGGCTGTTTGCTCATAGGTTTTCACCTTTTTGTATCAGATTTATGTGCGGACAGGGATCTACCATGGTGGAGAACAGTTGTGTGATAACGTCAACACACAGCGCGTGCCGTGTTCAAACCCAAGGTACTATGTGATCACTTGTCCTATCTGATACAACTGTTGAGTCATTACTGAGAGAAAGTGTCTGCAAAACTGAAATAGGCTTCCATACGTCTTTGTAATGTAGTAAAAACCAAAAACACCCCACCTTGTCTCATTTCAAAATATCCCCCTCATTTATGCTAAATTCACTGCAGAATGTGTGAGTGGCATTGTACCACTCATGTAAACCAATAGGTCCATGCTGTCAGTGGGTAAATAGATTTACTTCAGTCTTGTAGGACCTGGCCTTATGATAATTAGTCATATTCATTTCTCCCGTATGCCAGTGATTGCCCTCAGTGCACCAGAGGTTGCCAGACCCCTGATGTCATGCTTTATATTATGACTTCTAAAAGTGTTAGACATTTGAAATACAGAATGATACATTTAAAAAATGTACAACATGCTGACATTATCTCTGTTTCCAGGTGGAACGAGTGGCTGACCTATGACATGTACATTCCCGACATCCCCCGGGCGGCTCGCCTCTGTCTCTCCATCTGCTCGGTGAAAGGAAGGAAGGGGGCAAAAGAGGTAATGACTTACTTTTCTGTAAAGGCAAGTCAAACGCTGCGGCTTGTTTGCAAGTAGACGAATGCACACGCATGAAATGGGTGTCAAAGACTGAGATGGAAGAAAAGGAATTGTTAAATACTATAATGACTACAAGTAAAACTAAAAGGTATATAAGTAAATAGAAATGACAAAAAGCCCATCACAAAATAACTACTGGAAAAAATTCAGAAAGCAAAAAAAAAAAAAAGCCAAGTCAGAATAGTAATAGTATATAAATTACACTCAAATAACTGCAGTTCAGAATGGTTATTTACAGTGTTTTAATAGTGCTTGCTTCAGAAATGAATGTTTAAATATTCTTCTACAGGAGCACTGTCCACTGGCTTGGGGAAATGTCAACCTGTTTGACTATACACACACACTGGTCTCAGGAAAGATGGCACTGAACCTGTGGCCAGTACCACACGGCCTAGAAGACCTCCTCAACCCTATTGGGGTCACGGGCTCCAACCCTAATAAGGTTTCCTCTCTTGCTTAACCTCTTTGAGCACTAAACCAGTTTAATAAGCTTTAATACGATTCATCTGTGTCGTCTCATCTGAGGTGACATGGTTAATCAAGAGCGTACCGTCTAAATCTGTTTAATCAGTGTTGTGTTTATTATTTGAATTGGTTATTTTTTTACTTCCAAGGAAAATCTTAGTCTAATGGCCTTAATACAGAATTCAGTAGTGTAATGGGTTAGATTCTAAAACTGTATTTAGTTGTTAGTAAAGTGTTATTTAGTTACTAGAGTTTGGCTGTATTTTTCATTTATGTATTTATTTATTTTTGCTCTAGGAAACCCCATGTCTAGAGCTGGAGTTTGACCACTTCAGCTCACCAGTTAAGTACCCTGACATGGCCACGATTGAGGATCACGCTAACTGGATAATATCCAGGGAGATGGGATACAATTACTGCCAGTCTGGACAGGTGAGCTTACAGACACGCATCCTAATTAATTAATTATAGTGACACACTTCCCGCTGCTATTAATACCTTTTACAAGCCTGTGGAGCATGAGAAACATCTCTGCCATTGTCTACAGCACCTCATGAGTCATTATTTCAATTATTAATGATCATTTTTGTAATTTTGTAATATAGCTCAGCAGTGACCATAATTTATTATTATTTCTTTTATTTTTGTATATGAAGTATTTGTCCTGGACATTTATTTACTTTCTCAAAAAATGTTGTTGTTTCATCTCTGATTCATCATTTTGAACTACTGCTTTCTTGTTAAAAATAACTGATGCATCACTTCTACAGAACCAGACCGTGTTGTTTAATTATAACAGAGGTCTGATCAAAATAGTCAAAATAATATTAGTGTGAAATATAAAAATAACTGTCAGCTGAATTTTCAGTCTTCATTGACACATGATATAAAATAAAATGGGGAAGAACATGTCAGACATTTGTAAATATTGGGATATTTTAAATATTAATTAGTAATTGTTAACCTTTGATTCCTTGGGTAATTTGGGTTCCTTTCCATTCGTTCTCTGTTTATTAATTGGGTTTCTCGTCTGACTAACAGAGCAGCAGACTGGCCCGAGACCATGCCATGACGGAGGCAGATATAGAGCAACTTCGTCAGCTGAGCAACAGGGACCCACTTTCTGAGATCACGGAGCAGGAAAAAGACTTCTTATGGAGACACAGGTAGTCCAACGCCCTCTCCTCATAAGTTCTCCTCATTTTGTTGTTCATTGGGACAAAAGTAAATGTATTTTTATTTTAAAGTTATTTAAAACAGTATTTGTGTTTTCTACTCTAGGCAGTATTGTGTAAATATTCCAGAAATCCTGCCAAAGATTCTCCTGGCAGTGAAATGGAATTCCAGGGATGAAGTTGCACAGATGTATTGTCTTCTTAAAGACTGGCCCGCAATAAAGCCGGAACAAGCCATGGAGTTGCTTGACTGTAACTATCCTGATCCAATGATCCGAGACTTTGCAGTCCGGTGCCTTGAGAAGTATCTGACTGATGACAAACTCTCGCAGTACCTCATTCAGCTGGTCCAGGTAAGACCATTTAATATATTTAGTTATGATTATAAATTTACTTATTGTGTTTACTTTAGGGCTGCCCTCGACTCAGGATTTTTCTGGTCGACTAGTAGTCGTTCATTTTAAGCATTAGTCGACTAACTGCAGGTTTATTAATAAACCATTTAAATCATTATAATTAGCCTTTAATTGACTCCATAGCCTAATAAGCGCTCAAGCACATGCATAAAGCTTGCCACAGCACACCGGCAGAAGTATCATTTAAGAATGTGTCAGGGAAAAACAGTAAGAAGACTGCAGTAACATTTTAATAATTTGATAAACTTGTGCTTTCTTTGTTTTCTGTTTAAGAGATGAAGCTGGCGACACTGACTCGTCATCTTCACAGTAGTGGATGCGCATGTATGCATGTTTCATACAGATAAATAATTTAAGAATATTTGTTTTACATTTTAATTGGTTCATTTGAAAGTAGTCGTTTCACTCTCTATAGATAGGCTTTATTTTTTTATGTTTGTAAGGCAAAGATACACTCAGAGTTTCATTTTCAAGTTCAAAGACCGAGACTGCAGAAAGCTTTGCTTTCATTAATTTACAAAAGCACAATATTTTTCTGAAGAGTCTTTACAGATTTTAAAGATGTGTTACTCTTATCTGTATGAACAAAAATGACAGCGTAATTTAAGAGTAAGTGTGCCTCTGTCTGTCCTGTAGTGAGCGCTCTTCTACACTCCACACAGACAATTCAATAGCGCACATTACTCTCGGTTAACATTAGACTGAGCGGCTCTCTAAAGTTGCTAATACTTGCATATTTCAGACGATAAGCCATATTTGAGGTTGATGAATGAAAGGCGTTTGGATGTCCTGCCTGATGTACTGTATTACCGTAGTCTAGCTGTTAAAGATCTGTTCATCACGGACTGCGAGACTTCGCCTGTGGAGTTTTAATTACTTTTTTTTCTGTGACTTAGCAACTTAATAAAACTTAAATAGAATCTAAAGATTAGTCGGCTATTATGGGGCAGCCCTAGTTTACTTGTTTTTTTTTTTTTTTTTATGTTTTACTTTTCATTTGTTTAAGGTTTTAAAGTATGAGCAGTATCTTGATAATCCACTGGTGCGATTTCTGCTGAAAAAAGCTCTTACCAACCAGAGGATTGGGCACTTCTTCTTTTGGCATTTGAAGTAAGCAGTTTCCTCTTTCTGTTCTCTTTTCTGTCAGGTTTTTCCATATGCTGACCTAAATATCCTGATGTTTTTGAAGCTCCAAATTAAGTTAAACTGTAACCTATCTTGTTGGGTTGCAGGTCAGAAATGCACAATAAAACAGTAAGTCAACGGTTTGGTCTGCTGCTGGAGTCGTACTGTCGGGCATGTGGCATGTACCTGAAGCACCTGAGCAGACAGGTGGAAGCCATGGAGAAGCTCATCAACCTCACAGACATTCTCAAACAGGAGAAGAAGGATGAAACTCAGAAGGTAAACTCAGCCTTTGACCTTCTCGCCTCACCCATAAGTAGACCGGTGAATGGGCACGTGAGGTTATATTAGGAGACTCCTTACGCACACTGCAAATGAAACCGTAGCTGTTGGATTAGATTTACAGAGGATACTACATCCACTCTGTGAGGTGATCCTTTAAAAGCACTCAGGCATTACCTTAAACCTCCCACTCAATGTTGTTAACGTAATGTACTTGAGCTTAAAGTTTATTGGCCAATTAAGTTGTTTTACGTTTGCTGGAAAAAACCTGGATCAGGTTTGAGGAGGCCAGTGGCTTGTCTGTGCTTCAGTGTGAGAAACTCCTCATTATGGGGGCTAAAATGTGATACTCATTATTTGATGATCGAAAAATCATTTAAAGAATTAGTAAATCACTTTGGGAAGTACTATAGACAAATAAAAAAAATGATTGAAATTAATTAAAAAAACAAAATAAGCAGCTGTTAGCATGTTGATAAATGGATTTAAAAAATCTGCAGTTTGATGATAATTATTTGCAGAGATAAGTAAATGAGAAATAAACATCAATGGAAATACAACTTAACATTTAGCAGTATACATGCATTTATTATTTGTTTTTGCCATGAAAGTAGCCTAAGATTCTGACATGGCATTAAATCAAAATATACTACTACTATTAAAATGTAGTAGTAATTAATATGGAAAAAAAGTTATCAAAATTAAAAGTAATTTTTAATATATGATTAAAATAATGGATAAATACATTTTTATTTTTCATTTAATTTTATTGCACCGGTCCTCTTGGTGTAGTAGGAAATCAATAATAGGGCAGAAGGTAATAGAATAATAAATTATAATTTTTTTTAAATGAAAATCATTAATTGAGGTCATTAATTTCCCTAATGTTGACCTTAGAAAATATTTTTGTGTGTATTTGTTTCGATTTTTCAGGTGCAAATGAAGTTCCTGGTAGAGCAGATGAGGCGACCGGACTACATGGATGCACTCCAAAATTTCACCTCTCCACTCAACCCTGCCCACCAGCTGGGTAACCTACGGTCAGTACCAACCTGCGCAGCATTTACAGCTGAGAGAAGCTATTTTCACTTAGCAGGGGTAGCACATGGCGGTTTTACTACAACATTGATTAACCGTGGCAGGATGTTACAAAATCTGTGCTGTTCTTTTGAACGTACCGTTCATAAAAGAAAGAGAAAAAAATCAGTTTCCACAAAAAATGGTAAGCAGAACCACTGTTTTCAACATTTATAATAAGAAATGTTTCACAAGCAAATGAGCATATTAATGTTTTCTGAAGGATCATGCGACACTGAAGACTGGAGTAATTTAGCCTTGCATTACAGGAATAAAGAATATTTTTGAAATTGAAGTAGTATTTCACAATATAATTTTTTTTAACATAATCACAATATTATAATTTTTTTGATCAGATAAAATCAGCCTTGGTGAGCACAAGAGACTTATATATCTCTCTCGAAAAAAAAAAAAAAAAATTAATACGCTTTATTTCTAACCTTGTTTTTCTGTTTGCATGGTAGACTTGAAGACTGCAGAATCATGTCCTCTGCCAAGAGACCGCTCTGGCTGAACTGGGAAAATCCTGACATCATGTCCGAACTTCTCTTCCAAAACAATGAGATCATCTTCAAAAACGGGGATGGTAAGATTTGTATTCTCTTTTTTCTTTTTCACTTTAGCATCAATTGTCTCTATTTTTATTATGGTAAAAAAACTAAACCTTTTCCATTCCTTAGACCTGCGGCAAGACATGTTGACCCTTCAGATCATCAGAATAATGGAGAACATCTGGCAAAATCAGGGGCTGGACTTGAGGTAAGTGGGCGAAGTGGTGAAACATCTTGCCTGGTAACCAAAAACATTGTTCAGCCTAATAAATAGTAGTTAACCAGATAGCAATGTTAAGTTGTTCTTAGTTTCCTGCAGCCAAGATGTAATTAAGATGCAATGTTTTGTATTAACTCTTGTATTAACTTTGGTATCCCAGAATGCTCCCCTATGGCTGCTTGTCTATTGGAGACTGCGTGGGTCTCATCGAGGTAGTGAGAAGTTCCCACACCATCATGCAGATTCAATGTAAAGGAGGTCTAAAAGGGGCGCTGCAGTTTAACAGTACAACACTGCATCAGTGGCTAAAGGACAAGAACAGGGGCGAGATGTGAGTGGCGATTATAATTATTTTTGTTAATACTTTCACCATTTAAATTCAAAATAAATGTACAATGCACAATTCAAATATACAATAACAAAATGATCTGTGTTAATAGGTACGACATGGCCATCGACTTGTTTACACGATCCTGCGCTGGCTATTGTGTGGCCACTTTCATTCTGGGCATCGGTGACAGACACAACAGTAACATCATGGTGAAGGATGATGGGCAGGTACGAACCTGATCTTTAGAAGCCTTAATGCAATCGAAACAGTCATTCATTATCAGTATTCTCATATTGACTTTGCCTATGTCCCTGCCTGCAGCTGTTTCATATAGATTTTGGTCACTTTTTGGACCACAAGAAGAAGAAGTTTGGTTATAAGCGAGAGCGAGTGCCGTTCGTCTTAACTCAAGACTTCTTAATTGTGATCAGCAAAGGAGGAACCCAAGAGTGCACTAAAACCAGAGAGTTTGAGAGGTGCGTATGAGCATGTTGGAAGCATTGCCAATTATTTTCCAGTGTGAGCTTAACAGAAACAAATCCTTTGTGTTTCAACATTAACATAGTAATTGGCAGGCTGCTAGCTATCCGAGACAATTAGAGATTGAGTTGAACAATAGAGGCTTTCAAATGGGTCTCTCGGGCTTCCATCCCAGCAGCCTTTCCTCCTCCAACAATACTCTGACAACCAGCCGGCTGCCAAGTTTCCTGCCTCTTCTCCAGACTTCCGCTTTCTAACAAATCTCCGCTTTAGTCAGGACTCAAAGGAGGCTTCAAAAAAGCAGGATTTGTTCTCGATCACTGTGTGTCAGAGGAGTAGACGTCCATGTTTCCACTTGCAAAAACTAAACCACTGGTGAAATGGTCTCTGGTGGAAAGACAGGATTTGAGTTCAGCTCCAAAAAAAGGTTTTGAGCTCATCTGAATAGTTTTTTTTAAGCATAAAAGAATATTAAGGGACATTTTAATGTTTTCTCCTTTTAGAATTTTGCCAACTTAAATTTAGTAGCTTTATCTATAGAACACTGCAGGAGTGAAGAACACGGAAGTAAGAATCACTCCCCGACAAAAATCAAATAGGATATTTTTTTATTAACTTTGGGATTGTTGCAGAAAAATAGCTTTTTACATAAAAAAAAGATTTTTACATGTTTATCAAGATTATCTTTACAAATGAACACAATGTTGATGCTTTATTGCAATCACAAAAAATAAAAAGCTAAGCTTTCAGTTTTTATCTCAAATCTTGAAGTTAGGGTTAAGGTTAGGGTTAGGGTTAGCCTGAGTTAGCATCGTTTACAAGAGCATTTTAGCAACTGGCTTTTCCAAGATAGCTTTTAAGAAATCACTCATGTATTTTAATTTGTAGAATAAAATTTTTAGTATTGAGCATTTTAACATTTCAGGCATTTAACCAAAAACCTATTCAAAAAAACCCATTACTGCTTTCAAAGCTTGGGACTTTCTATAGATGCAGCAGGGAAGCTGAACGTCTCACTGTCTCCCCCTACAGGTTCCAGGAGATGTGCTACAAGGCTTACTTGGCTATCAGACAGCATGCCAACCTTTTCATAAATCTCTTCTCCATGATGCTGGGCTCAGGCATGCCAGAGCTGCAGTCCTTTGATGACATCGCTTACATCAGAAAGACCCTGGCGTTGGACAAAACTGAGCAGGAGGCCCTAGACTATTTCATGAAGCAAATGAATGACGCTCACCATGGTGGATGGACCACAAAGATGGACTGGATCTTTCACACCATCCGACACCACGCCCAAAACTGAGCCCACACAGATCCCAGCCCACTGGTGGAATTTGGGGCCGGGTAACAGGCAGAAACAAGACCCTTTTTGTCGGACGCACTGCCTGATTTATGCCATGGAGAATCATAGCACCCAAACCTCATGTACAAATGACCTTCAGAGCACTAAAACAACCTGGAAGGATGTAATTTTGTGTCCTCTTGTTTATTTTTATTTTCCCCATGTGAGGCATCTCTTGCCTATCATCGTCCGGAATGGTTGTACGTTATAGTTGTAGTTTTGTCCCGGTTTTTTTTTCTCTCACCACTTTGTGCTGCTCTTTTCCTGGAGAGTCAATTCTTCTTCTTATTAATATATATATATTTTTTTTTCAGTGGAAAACAAATCATTGAAGACAAAAAAAAAAGTTCTGCACTCTTCAGGAGCTTTTGTGGGGATGTTCATGTCTTCCTGTTTAAAACTACAAATGCCTTCTAATATGCACGGAACCTCTGAGAACACTAGAAAAACAGGGTATGAAGCTTTCTGGTCTGCTACCTGGCCTTTCCTCTCAAAACCAACACTAACCCTCCCGAAAGGCAGCCCGAGGCGTAGCAGTATGAATCTGATGGTGCTGATTTTCGAAATTGCGCTCCTGTTCTTTGAGTTCTGTTGGTTTGTAATAGATGGATGATAAGGTTTCGTTCTCTTTTCTTCCTTATATGCACAGTGAGCTAAAATGATAGCCTGAATACCTTATTATGCACTGGACGTGAATATTTTTATTTCCTTTTTATTGCGAACCCACGTTTTGGCCTCAGAGTAGCAATACATGGGTCTCGTACTCCTTATACAAACGTTTCAGAGACATCTGTAATGACATGGTTTGTGTTCTCAATATGCACTACACAATAACAGCACAGGTTTCATGACAGAAATAACTAGAACTATGAATTAGGGTTACGTTATTGGTATTTTGAGGCCAGTACTGATGGTGATAAGTAAATGAGTGCTGATTTCTGTAATTTTACTTTAAACACTATTTACCCAGAATATTGAGTTTGAAGCATTTAAGCAATGTTCATTTTTGACAAGGTTGGCAGTCAGTGGCCGATATATATCAGTTTATCACTAATCAGGACATAGAGTTTCATTTTTATTCCTTACAGATAAATGATGTTTTTTCCAGTTCCAGTGTGCAAAACATCATGGTAATCCAGGTTATCTGCTCTCTGTGTTTTCGTGGTTGTCCGGTGCGATTGAGCTGGGTAGATGATAGATTGTCCTACCAGATGCCCTGGCAGCGTGCAGATATGAAGCCTTAATGCCCTTGAATAGTATGAATTGATATTCTTCTTCATGTGCCCTTGCATGCCACAGGAAAGCAAACACTTGCATTGACGCAGAGCAGTTACGAAAGAACAAAATAGCTTTTCTCTCCTTCAGTTGAGTAGCTGGATCTCTGGCTACTTTATTTCACTACGCTAAAGCTGTCAAGACCTTCTCTGTTCGCCTGACTCGTAGTTACGGTGTGATGCATTAAAGGGTTAGTCCGCCAAAAAAATTATTTATTGTTAAGGTTGGTAACAAAACAGTTTCAGTTCATATTGATTTTTTATAGAATGGGCAAAAAATACGATGAAAGTCAAGGGAAACTGAAACAGCATTGTGCAAAATATCTTCTTTTGTTTGAAGAAAGTCAGTCACATTTTGGGGTTGACTATTTCTTTAAGAAAGATGGTGCTATGTATTTAAACATAGATAGATTCTATAGACGAAATGGATGTTTTAGACGGTGAAATGGCTTTTAGATGCTTCAAATAGATGACAGTGGTAAAATATCATTTACCGATGACACTACAGTACAGTGCATTATAATGACTACACATACATTTGCATACACACATGCGTGTATATATATGACACATTCTGTTCCCCCTCATTGTCTCTTTATTTTTTCATTAGTGCAGACAATGTACAGTGAATGTTTCGTGGTGCAGGATGTCTTGAATGTGGCGTTACAGGGCTGAGCAAACTAGAGAAAAAGAAAATTAAGGTTGTTTTTTTTTATTTGACATTTTCAAATGAACTTACTAATGAATACCCTTTTGAGTCAGGTTAAGTGCCTTGTTTAGGGCCGTAATGGCAGTGTTACGCTCGAGCTGCTCGCTTCGCCCGTTGGATTAGCAGCTTTCTGGATCACTTTAACAGGTCCAATCCAAACAAATAATCACACATTTAAAGAGGAAGTTCACCCAATAAAACATTTACTCAACCTCATGTCATTCCAAACCTGTCTTTCTTTTTTCTGCAGAAAACTTAGAAGATTTTTCGAAGAGCCCAATCGACTTATATTGAAAAACAAACATTTTTCTAAATAGATTACATGTTTGGAGTGACATGAGGTAGTTGTCTTTTTCTCATTGGACACAGATCCAGATTTTCTCTTTCTATCTCTCCTTGGCTCTTGTCGGTAAATCCAAGCCCTTGTTGTGTTTTTGCATTACTTTAAAGCTGTGAAAATGTACATTTACTAATGAGGTGCAATCGTGCTGTTTAAATGGCTATATGGCTACTGGCAGGAAACTCCTGAGCACTATTTTTCTCACCGTTTTATGTACATTGTGTTTTCCTCAAAAGGAAAGTTTGTGATCATACTTGCAAAACCACCTGAGATATTAGTGATCAGATGAAAATCTGATTGATCTCCGTAGGAAAAACTGAAGGAAACAACACTTATTTCCATGTTACAGTCTGACGAGGTCTTTGCAGAGCTGAAATTCGGTAACATCTAACAATGCAATCATTGTTTTTCTACTGTTTTTAAGTTTAAAATGGTGTCCTAATACTTCCTATTGTAGTATTCCACATTTATGCATTTTTTTTTTTTTTGTAAACTTTGTAATTCTTATATGCAGTAAACAAATGAACAGATATATACTTGTTGTCAGACTGATGTATGCAGGTGGTTCTTGCACTTTGTATTCCTCTGTACTTTGTTCTTTCTTTCTTTGCCTTCGGACGCTTTAGTCTCCTGCATGTGTTTTTAACCCTACGTGCTCATTTACTGCCTAAAACTGAGATCAGCTACGCTTGAGCTTAGTCATGGCAAGCAGCCTTATGTTAGCTCTCTTAAAGCCATTTAATGCATGGTTCTGTTCACTACGTGTGCTTTTGTCTGTACAGGTTACAGATCTACTTGGGCTGGACCCGCTAAAAAGCCCATTCACTAATGTCTAATGTAATCAGCAGCTTTCTAATTTACTTTTTAATCATTTAAATAACTTGGAAACAAACTATTGAGATGCAGGAATTCTTGAACCTTTTGTATGACAAAGGAAAATGAGAAAAAAGGAGTTAAATGACAATAAGTTTCATTTGTTGTACTTGAAAATCATCGGTCGGAACCATCTTTGTGTGTCGACTACAAAGCCGTCAATGTTACATAGCACTGAAGGTTTACCTACATAGGCAATTTCATACCGATTGTGAATGTTTCAGTGGTTTGTTCTGGAGTCTCTTCACAGTTAGAAACTCTAATACACCAATAAAAAGAGAGATCCATTACCATTTAAATTCAAAGTATAAATTTGTTTGCTATTATGTGAAGTCTAAAAGATGGAGGATATAAAAAAAACCCTATTTAATGGAAGGTCAAAGCAATTTTTTGTTGTTGTTTTTAAAATGCTTTGAGTGGTTACATTTCTCTCTGTGTATCGCTGTTGCATTTTACTCATTTATGTGTTATGATGTCAGAAAGATAGTTTTCTTTACTATCACTATTATACAATTATATATAGCAGGCCAAATACATTCTTTACCTCTTTACAACCTTGCATGAGATTTAAAAAAAAATGGAAAAAAGAGAAGTTAAAAAAAGTTGCCCTAGTATTTTTTTTTTTTTTTTTTTTTGTAAGATCTAAAGGGTTTTTCGGCCTACGACTGCACCCATCACATCTATAAACTGCCATCAGTTACAAAGCCTCATCTTCATTTCTATTCAGTTTCATTGTGCACCTCAGTTCAAAAGTAGCTTTGTATCCAGTCTGTCTTCAATATTTTGAGTGTTATGTGACTATGTACAAATAAACGTATTTCAAGAAAATGCTCATGAATCTGACTAATTATGTTCATGCATGTGAATGACTTTGACATCGACTGTTTCCGCTCCTGTTGTAACTAGACTAGGAAAGTTTGAGACAAGCTCGATGTACACTTGACAAATCCTTGCCTAGAAGTAAAAAAGCTGATGGTGATGGTGAAACAAGCCAGACAAAGATTTAGTTTGAACTGTCACACATTTAACTTCTAAGTTACTGATTAGTGGCATAGAAATATGTATTAAGAATCTTTTATATATATATATATATATAGGAATGTTACATATTTAAAAAATAAATTTCTTTAAATAACAGTAAAAAAATATTTTAAATTATTTTAAGCATGATGTGTGTGTGTGTGTGTGTGTGTGTGTGTGTGTGTGTGTGTATATATATATATATATATATATACACACACACACACACACACATATATATATATGTGTGTGTGTGTGTGTGTGTGTGTGTGTGTGTATGTCTTTTACTTTATCAAAATGTCATCCATAATGAAATGGAAATAAATCTCATACATTTAAATTTGATGAACAAAACAACATAAAAAACACTTGTCTATTATCTTTTTTTTCTTCTTTTTTTAATTTATTTTATTTTTTGAAAAAAGTTGTTTGATTTTTTTCTTTATCTATGGCACACTTTAAATTTTTGATGTACCACGTGATTGCGAGTCTTTTATTATGAACTATTGAATTTCCGGTGATGCAAGACGCGCATGTGTTTTGATGTCTCGTGTCTGCGCCATAGACTGTGTAAAAAGGCCTGTACATGTCTTCTGTCTTTACAAATTAATTATTTCCCTTCATTCTTTGGTGATTCGCTGTTACACAGTTTGCAGTCAGCAGAAGTGCAGGTGTCGGATGTTGTCGCGCGTTGCTGAATGCGTCACGTGACGGCGGTAAGTCTCATGTGCAGTGACATGCCATCCTGCAGCAAGATAAATGCGTGCATACTTACAGACCCTCTGCTGCTGACATGCATTGGAGCAGACAACTCTGAAGGTTTATTGTTAGAAGTTATTTTTAAATGGACGGTTCATTTGAACTGAAGAAACTGCACCATAACATTTTTATGAAATTGGGTTGGGGTTGAGTCATATGACAGATTTGTGTAATAAGTTGAACTTTGCTGTGCCTCTCAAAACAAATATAACGCCGTTAGATTGATCTTGTTCAAATGTCACTGATTAATTCCAGTTTCTTGCACTTCAGGTGTGATTGGAGAAGTGTCAACACAAGACGGAAGATAGGGCATCCTGCCCTATTTTATTCATGTAGAAGAGGATCCACGGGTGTCCTGCGGGTGCTGTCAGTCACCATGGGAAGGTTCAGTTCTTTTAGGTCCTATCAGATCGTGCTTCTCTTTGCTGCAGCCCTGGCAGTGGTGGCCTTCTACTACTTTGGCTCTGAAAAGCAGAACTTCTCCAGCACTACAAAACGGATCAAAGAAACACAAGTGAGCCACAACACCAATCGTGATGATGCAGATCTCTCCATAGACATCCGGTCTGGACGTCCAGAAAGCAGAACGGGAGATGGAGAAGAGCTGGAGGGAAAGCCATCACGCTTTCATGCTCTCATGATGTTCACCAAAGTTAACAAGAGCTTGAACTTGCAGCAGAAGTTTCGGGTGACCATGCGCTCTGTGGCCAAACATGGACGGTTCCTGGAGGATGAGGTGCTGGTTCTCCATTATGTCTCTGATGCTGGAAGTCAGGAGCTGGGGAAGAAGATGCTTCCTGAACTTCTGCTGGGTGCGACCTTCCAGTACGAGGTATGTTCAGCAAACCTTCGTGTTTTGCAGTGTGTGCTGATGTTGGATGATGCAGCATCGGCTTCCATTTAGTTCATATCAATTTTGTTTTTACAGTTGTTTTTGATTATAAAAAAAAAAAATCTTATTATTATTTGCAGTAGTTGTAGTAGTACTTGGGTCAAAGATGAAAAGTGTTTCAAGCATCAAAAAAATGTAAGTGTAATACAGCTCTAAATGTAGTCCCCCCCCCCCATACATTAGAATGTGTCCTGTTTAACTTTTATATTTTTTCTGAACAAAACATAACAACTACCATGCATTTTTTACTATGATTTACAGAAGACACCCACTAAAATTTAATTGTTTAACAATATTTCAGTACCAAAAAATCTAGTAAGGTAAACATGGATCGTTTGATGACATATAGGGCCGAAACGATTAATCGACATTATCGACAATGTCGACAATAAAAATATTGTCAACAAATATTTTTGTTGTGGAGTATTTGTTAGATTTAATTTGACCTAATTTGGAACCTGCAATAATGCGGTTTGACCAAGACTGTAATTCAGACCTCCTCGATGCAATTCAAGAGAAGAAGAGATACAGCGCTCGCTCAGCGCTGCTTCAGAGAAACGCATCCGAGCCGAATCGAATGCCGTTTGGATATGAAAATATATGAACCGCGCTTTCCTCTCAATAAAGAAATAAACAACGACAACAACAAAAATCACAGCAAATTCTATTGATTAATCAGTGAAATAATCAGCGTTAGATTAATCGACTATCAGAATAATCGTTTGTTGCAGCCCTAATGACATATTAAAAGACTAGATTTAAGCATCACAGTGCAGCCTTCAAATACAAATTTACTTTAAATTTTAAATCTTTCTAGTTTGCTCATGTCCTTCAAAGCACTAAGTTTTACCGATTTGTCAGCAAGACATTCATTTAAAATATAATAATATGTAGTATGATCACACATTCTTTTTTGTATTTTAATAATTTCAAATCACTATAAGTATATTGTTTCATTTATACATAAATATGTGTGTGTGTGTGTGTGTGTGTGTGTGTGTGTGTGTGTGTGTGAGAGTGTGCGGAGATTTGGGATTTATTTGCAATTTTTATTTTTTACATCAGATGAATGTTTAAAGCACTGACAGCCAATCAGGAACCATTCCACTTTAAAGAGCTCGAGCATTTAAAGCCACAGAAGATAAACCTGCTCAGAGAATTTCAAATTCAGAGAATTTGCATAACTCTGAATGACAAAAACATTACTCTTATATTGCAGCTGGCCATCCATTTCAAACTGTGAGCTGGACCAGTAAAGTTAATCACAATTATTCCAAAAATCTCACATTTCACTGAAAGAAATTTGTTTTTGTAACCTATGCTACCACACCATGAAAAGGTGGAATTATCAAATGTTTAAGAGCAATAATCTCATTTTTTTCTTGCAGCACCACACAGTCTTTATGCTGCCATCTGATGGTGGCACATGCTGTTGAATTACTATCAGTTTTTTTATATGATTTCAGAATGGCTTCTTGTTCCTGTCACACTGAATGACTTCTGATAAACTGCATTTTCCGGACAAAAGTCCCCTGGTTATTTAAATACTTAAAAAAAAAAAAAAAAAAAAAAAAACATTAGACATAGTCATTTTAATATAATACAGTCAACACTTACTTGAAAATGCCAAGACAACAAATGTATGTTTTAACTTGGTATTATATGTTTATTTAATGGTAAAATCGAAGTCCAGACCATTACGCTGTGTGACAATTTTACACTTTGGAATTTCCCCCATATCTTGACATTTTATTTTCACCAGAGTTAGATAAAAATATGAAAGCAGACTCTTTACTTGCATTTAACATGTCTTTTTATGTATATAACATTACTTTGGTAAACTTAATTTGAATCGGACACAACAGTAAATCATGGGGCTAATTTAAATTTTTGGGTGAACAATCTTTAATGGACTGATATTATTATTTTTTATTTATATAAGATATCTAAAATTATATCTAAAATATTTAAATAAAAATAAATATATATTACATGAATAGACTATTATTATTATTATTATTATTATTACAATTGCTATTATAATGTTATTAATATAATATGCATTTCATATTAAATTGTATTGTATGAGATCTTGTAGCTTGAGTTGTCAATAAGATTTTTGGTTTGTAACATTTAATCGGAATGTGTTGAGGGTTTTCTTGTTTAATGCATGAAGGCATGTTCTGCTTTTTGGAAGCACAGCAGGTGGCAGTGCAGGAAAGCTGAAATCAGACCGTTGCTCTGTACACCTCATCTACAGGACAGGAGGTCATGCAGCAGACGTTTCCTTTACATCAGCTCCCAGAATAACAAAACACAGCTCTCATACAGCACAACTCCCTCAGGACCGCTGTATACCAGATACCAGCTTTTTTTAGTCCATAAAAAACAACTATGGGTCATTCTGTGAACACACAAAAACTATAACATCAAGATCTTGTTTTTATTTGTGTGGATAGAAACTAGACAGGCATAATTAGGCAATTAAAAGTCTTTGTAAACTCTAAAAGAAGAACTTCATTTCATGTTCACTCGTTGAACATTCAAAGAGAGTTCACACAATAATGATGGTTTACAGACCCAAATGGTACATTGTGAAGTTATTTCCACTGAAGGCTCTCATTGGCTGCGTGTCGGTCTCATGAGGGCAGTGTTACTCTTTCACAATAGCTTTTTGTGATTTCTCTTTGAGCTTCAGGATCTTTGGCCTGATCCTGCTGGAGAGGATTTGTCTTTAGTACCTTTAAGTAAACTTGGCTTAGTTCAGACAGACAGGTGGGTGGGTTGTCACCTGACTTTTGAGTTTCAGGTTTTTATGTAAATGCAGAATAGCGTCTCTGTATTGAGCAGACGGCAGTGTTTCCTGCCTAGCAACAGCACTGCTGGAGGCTGATCCCGGACTGATGGATGGACGATGCTGTGAGACTATGAGTACCTATGTCATTATACACATTTGTGTCCTTACAAACCATATATACCAGTACACACACACACACACACACACACACACACACACACACACACACACACACACACACACACACACACACAATAAAATAATGAGTAGAGTATTTGGCTTAACGCAACATCCAGTAATCATCATCACTACCCACCCCAACATGTGCTGTAACATTTTGATTAAAGCAGTTTACACACACACACACAACAGTAGCTGCCTGTTTTAGTTAATAATACATTTTGATAATAATGATTGTTATATTGGAGTCATTTTAGTACTTGTGGAAGACATAAGTGGTACTTTATATTACATAAACGCGTGGAATATATACATTTATTTGCAACTATCTGTTGTATTAGTAGTAGTGGTGGTAATAAATATAATAATTATTGTTGTTATAGTATTGTTACTACTATTCTCATTGTTCTTATATTGTATATGTAGTACATGATTATTTATATAATATATTCATAACAAACAGTGCACATAAAAATAATAGAACATTTGTAGTTGTGGTAAGTTTTGATGATTATGATTATTCTTGATTAACTAATAGTAGTACATTATTCTGTATTTTGTAAACTTGTTATCACATGGTTGGCGTGTGGTTATTAGGGAAGACTGTCTTTGTCTGTGGCTGTAGACTGAACTGTTGTCTGGATGTAGCCTCTGTAGCGCACAGACGTAGAGCGTGTGGAAAGTTCCACTATATTGTGGGCTCACAGACTCCCACACAGTCTCATGACATGAGATGAAACCAGTGTGAGCTTATCGGACATGTGCTCTCAGGGAAAGCATGACAGCTCCTTCAGCTGCTGCAGGGGGTCATTATGTGTCATTCTTTGAGGAACTGAATTGAGCGTGTGATAGATTGATGATTTGATCCTTTCAGTCTTTGACATCTGTGTGTTTCAGATTGACTGCACTGGCACATTAAGGCAGATGACGGTCACACATAGCATATGTCGTGGCCACACTAAACTACTTTGAAAGAGCCAGTTTCTTTCAAAAAACAATCTTTTTTTGGACATTTATCATGGTAATCTGTACCATTACTATACTGATCATTTAGTACAATGTTATATATTAACTTAAATTACCATATTCAGATTCTCTGACTGTAGCATGGTGTTTTTAGTCTAAGTAATGCAATCATATTCTCAGTGAATGAATGTTGTCGTATTTCCCACACAGAATATTCAGGTTGTCAGTAATATTTAAGCAAGCATCCAGTCTCATATAATGAAGTACACTCTCTTTATTATAGACTTTCACACCTCCAGAACTATTTGGAAAGTCAGAAGCGCATAAAATGACCAGCAGGCTCTGTTCCGCATCCCCATGGGCATTAACACTGTCAGAATCCTTTCATTTAATATTGCACAGCACTTCATGTGCTCATAATAGAGATTACACTGAGCTCTGTATGCGGCTCCGCTCTTAAACTCATGTGAATTCCTGGAAGAGTTAGCCGGTCCCTGCAGTTACCCCGTCTATAAAATGAACCTACTGCTTACTGGTGTAGTTTTTGTTCCCATTTATTAGTTCTTTTGAAATGAAATGACAGCTTCATTGGAACTTGAATGAGTGTTCTGTTCTCTTTGAAGTTTTTTAAGCAAAATGGAGTTTTGTTTCCTCTATTATTTCTGACTGCTTCTGCATTATTTACTAGTGGCTTTAAAGCACTTCACTTACTTAAAAAATTCAGGGCGATATCACAAATACACTGTGATTAAATATTCAACGGATTGTTCCCAAACTTGATATTTTTGCAGCAGATTTTCTTATTTTGAAGCTTGACTATTTTTGATGAGGTACATTCCAATCTAAGGTGTTCTGTGCAGTGGGAACACACTGAGCGAGGAATGCATTTACATATAGACAACTTGCATTGCATTTTAAGGTAAACTTTCTTTTTAAAGTCTGGGATTTGTAAGGTGTTTTTTTTTTTTTTTTTTGTAAGAGTTTTATTTTCACAAAGACTATTTATGTATTTATATGATCAGTAGTATAGTGAAATTTTATTTTAATTTAAACTGTATTTTAAAATGTAATTTATATTTGTGATTGCAAAGCTGGATTTTCAAAAGTAATCAATGTTGAAAACATTAAAATCTTAGGCATTTTCCCCAGGATTCTGTTATTTAATATAGTTCTAATGAACATAATTTATTTGAAAAATAAATATTTTGTAATATTCTAAATGACTTACACATTGCAAAGTTCACTTCACTTGGCAATTCATTCATTCAGACTGATTAAATGTTCAGTTGACTTCCATTTAAAAGAAATATTGATCTTTTCCAAAATACTTTTAGATGGAAAATTCTAATTCCTTACTTTTATGTGGAATTTGTGGAAGTTTTCAGGACAGCAAATGTAAATTATGCTTCATTACATTTAATCAAACCTATTTAACATTCTGTATGTCACATATTTCAATTGTAATTTTTCAGAATTTTCTGAGCCCAAAGATAAAGGTGAAGAAACTGTTGTGTGTTTTTTTTTTTTCAAGGAAACCTGCCTTTACTTCCAACAAATACTTGTTTAACTGTACTTTTGCTCTCCACAAAAATATCAGCTGGGTTCTTTGAGCTTGTGCTGAATTAGTGCTTTTGTTCCATCAGACTGAAGGTGGAATTCTAATCCTATGGCAGAAACATATATTACCCTTGGAATCAAAACCTTAATGGGAAATCTGTGATAACTGACACCCCCCACCCCACCCCCCAAACATCAATCCTCTTTGTGCAACCTAGTGAGAGATACACATTATCTGATTGCATGAGCCAAAGCCTTGCATTGCAGAGCAGGATTAGGGGTCGATTGCATTGCGGACAAACACAGGTATTGTGTGTTTTCAATGGATGGAACAGTAAAAGACGACTGTCAAGGTTCAGTGAGCCAAACAGCGAACACCTGATGATAATCATGATGCCAAAACCCGAGCGAAGGGTAGAAATACAGCTCATGCCTGTCCACCCAGTGTCACAAGGGTCACAAAAATGCCCTTGTCTAACACAGATATTGTCTATTGTCTGTTCCAGGTGGTGTTTCACGATGTAGGCGCCCTTACGGAGAAATTATTCCCCATCATAGAGGCTATGCAGAAACACTTCAGTGCAGGTTCGGGCACATACTATAGTGACGCCATCTTCTTTCTGTCGGTGGCCATGCATCGCATCATGCCTACAGGTGAGCTGCGACTCGGCATGGAAGTTGTTGATGGGCATTTTTTTTTTGTGTGTGTGTGTGTTTATCGAAGTCGTGACAAATTTTCAAAATACTACAATTTCAAAACAAGAATAATGACTGGTTCCAAACATGGCGCATGATCTAAACGGGTTGTCTCTATTCTCTTAATGAGTAACGCGTCTCCAGAGAGGACACGGAGCTGCTCTTGCACGAGCAAATAGATAGACTAATTCTGATATGTGCAATGACTATCCATTATGTAGGCATTTTTATATTAATGTAGCCTACACAATAATATTATTTTGCATTGTAATACTTTACTTTTACATATTGGCATGTTTGTGTGCTGCTGTGCCTCCCTGTGTGTTTAATAAGCAGCGTGTATGCCCGTTGTGGACCCGTATATACTAACGCGCTCTTTAAATAACAGAGAAAAAAACATTGCGCAAGACTTTAGACCAGGTTTGAGTTGGTCTATGGCACAGTCTATTTTAGTTCCTCAAGATAGCAATGTGCCAATAATGTGCCTGAACTTATTTTTTGACCAACATGCCTCTGAGCGCACAAATGGATGCAAATGCATTTGCCATTTTTTGGTAGCTAGTGTCACGTAAAATATGTACTTTTAGCACTTTAAAAAAAATTAGGGTCTGTTTTTTAAGTCATAATTAATATCCTGAATAAATTAGGGCTAACCCCCAGAATCAGTCTGTGGCTGTGAATGGATTTGGAAAGGAGGCCGCTGATGGTGTCAGATGTGTCACTCACTCACAGGTGCTGATCTGGCACATGGCACGGTGCTGGCCGGGGGAGGGGACGGGACGGGGCGTGGCAGTCGATCATTCTCTGTGACACTGCTGCTTCACACTCACAGAGCCATCGGCCGCTCACTTACTCTCACATTTAAAACAAAAGGCTGCCCAGGCATCGCTTGCTGTGCCAGCTGAATGCCCAGATGGGTTTACTGCCAAACTAAATACAAATTCCCTGGAGTCTGCTGTCAGCCGAACAAATCGATGGTATTGTGAGAGGGAAAAGACAGATGAGTGTTGGATAATGCTTTTAGGCTTGTGGCTTTGACACCGGATACTGACATTACTTTGCTTTCGTAGAACTTCACATAATATATCATTTTAGGAAACATAATAATCTATAGGAACGACATCAGCTGACATTAGGACATTCTGGAATATTACTGAAAGATTACTGGTTGTTTACTGAATTTACATAAAGACCATAAAAAGTGAATATTTGGCACATTTCCTACATAGCGGTGCTAGTTTAATATCTCTCTGGTGATCTGTGGAGCATTTGTACATTTAAAAAGATATTTAAAACAATCCATTCATTTGGATTACATTGTTTTAACATAAATTTAACTAATAAACTTAATGTGATGCATGTTTTACATTCATGAATGAGATTTATGTAATAGTACCAGTAAATTGAATGTGTATTTAAATATGCAGCAACTTTTAATATGCAATAATTATATATTAAACCTGGTTTATATATTTATATATTATTTAGGTATCAGTAAACTCAGTTTGTTTCATACATCTCATACATTTTAATTGTTCCACAGCTGGCCATATTTGTTCCATATTCAGTTTTGCTTTTAAAATGAACAGATTGATGTTAAGCAATTTAAATGAATTCATATAGAAAAATATTGTTTAAATAAATGTTAATATTTAAAAATAAATGTTTACTTATTTACAGCATTGTTGTGTTCCTGATTATGATTAATCAACATGTATTACAATATATTAAAATTAATGCACCCCCAAAAAGAATGCAAAGTGCTTTGCATCTTGTACAAGCATTATTAAAATAATTTTTTTATTTATCATTTTTATTCATTTAAAAACTATAGGGTTTTTTTTTTACAGAAAGATCTAAAAGTGCAGTTATTTAATGGAAATCAAAAGCATTTAAAGTGTGAAAAATATTAATTGTAACATTCTAATATCCTACAGTCTCTCCCTTGTTGCTCGGGAATTGTTTTCTTTGGCCAGTCACCTTTAAAGACACTACGCGTGAGTTCACCTCACTTCAGTCAATACTGCGCCAGAATGCCCTAAAGATGTGGCACCTGTGGAAAGGTCTGAAGTGGCACAACAACACTGAGAACCTAGTGGACCCTGGTAAATGGAAAGATTAGAATGTATAACCATTCCACGAACTGAGATTCACTGAAAAGCGCTGCCTGCTTTTCAGTAAGCCCTGCAGGGATGTTTTGGGCGATTTGTTTGCAAATGTATCTCTGGCGATTTAGTCAATTCTCACCGAGGAGACATAATTCATATTTGAAATGAAATGCGCTGGAAGCATAAGATTCGGAAATCAATAGCTTGTTGCTCAATAGTGGGTTTTGTTTCTATGTTTTGTTCCTTTGAAAGCCAGCATGCTTTCATTGCTGAATGTGTTGCTTGTGATGTCTGAGTTTAATATGTGCACCCTCGGTCAGAAACTCCCCCCTGAGTTGTTCACTTTCTAGCTTGATTCACTGGGTCATGTAGAACCTTTGATTTCACTGTTGCGCCATTTATATCTGCGGGGTTTCCAAAGCGCGCTGTCGCAGTGCTTGTGTGTTTGTTGGTGTGTGGAAGGCTAAGAAAGGGATTTGAGAGCATGGCCTGTGGGGAGAATGAGTCTTGTGCTTTTTTACAATTAAGTTGTTTCTTGCACATTTTGAATTTCTGGTTGAGACAAACAGTTTGCAGGTTGACAGGAAGTAGGTCAGCTCACCTTATTGTTCTCGCACAGGTCAATGTAATAGAAATTATCCGTGGGTGTAATGTGTATGTATAATGAGTCGTATCGACTCTATACTGACCATAACTGAATCCATTTATTTTTTGTGATCTGTATAATCAGTCATTTTATTCTTTTATTATTCAAACAGGACAGTGGAGAGATGACAGAAAAGTATTGGGTAGAGAGAAGGGAGTGGGATCGGCATTGGACCTCAAGACGGGACTCGATCTCGGGTCGCCGTGAGCACAGATACGCTGTATATGTCGGAGTGCTACCCATGAGTTTTTAAAGATTTTAAACAATTTAAAGTGTTTTAAATCAACACTAGTCGTCAAAAAATGAACACTAGGATATTTATATATTAACATTAGCCTAGATTAATAAATGCTGTAAAAAAAAAAAAAAGTAGTTTTATATGGTTACTTACCTACACATCATTACAAACCCGTAAGACTTTAGAGCAAAAATGAAGATATTTTTGATGAAATCTGAGAGATTTCTTACCCTGCATAGTCAGCAAGAAAACTACCATGTTTAAGGTTCAGAAACAAAGTAAGGACATTTTTAAAATAGTCCATGTGACAGCAGTGGTTCGACTGGTTTAATTTTATGATGCGACAAGAACACTCTTCATGCACAAAGAAAACAAAAGTATTCAACAATTCCTCTCTGCCACCATTCATGAGTGTAGCACATTCCATAAGAATAGTTGAAGTTGCGCAAAGTTTCTTGTTGTAATTCTAACTTAACTCATTATCAACTCGCCTGTTAAGTTATTTTGAAGGCTCTCCACCTTCCATACAGTGGTAGTTCATAATGACCACAGCTTGAGTGTTCCTTCCACTGACAAAATAACATTGTTCATGCTTGGAACAACATGATGGTGAATTTTCATTTTGGGGCCAACTATTCCTTTAACAGTTGTCTTTAATTTCCTTTTGACCCACTGACTGGCTACTCAACCCCACCTCCAGGAATTCGTCCTGATTTCTCTGTATGTCAGGAGGAGGTCTGTCTGCTTGCATGAGTCTCTCCGTCTCTCCCGCCAGGCTTATTCCGGTCATCGACTCTTTACCAACAGAGCGGTCAATACCAGCCCGCTGAGAGACTGAGTAAGTGAGCCCTGAGCAAGAGACTGACACCATCCGACTCACTTGATCCCTGGAAGACCACTGGCCCACTGAGCTAAAATGAGGGTTTTTTGGGGGGTCTAAAAGAGCAAGATTAGCTGCTCAGTCCATAAAAAAAAGGATTACATGCCCAGCTATTTAAAAAAAAAAAAAAAAAAAAGGGCTCTAGTTTTATGTTCTGTCATTGCTGTGGGGGATTTGGCTATTCATTAAAGGAACGTTGAACCTGGAGTAGGGAAGCTATATTAACTGCTTAGGCCAAGTGACAATTGGAGCTGTGAAAATAATTGGCCCTTGTTTCAAGTGGCTATGAATCTTCTCTTATTGTGAAGCATTGCCATGTTTTCGCAGCTCGTGAGGGAACAGAAAGCTTATGTTTTCAGACTCTATGGCTGCCTCAAGAGCAATGTGTTTGTGAACAAATTCTGCTGCTTTCAGTTTCTGTAGCAGTCGTTTCTATAACGTCTGCTGGAAAAGAGATCAACAAGAACATCTAAAGGTACAACTTTAAGTGTTTATTCCCAGTAATGTCTTTGATTTCATTGATCTTGTTAGACGTTTCAACTCAACTTGCTATGCAGGTTTACACTGTGTGCTAACCAGACATGAAATGACAGGAAAGGCATTCAATCATGAAACCGATCCACCAATCAGAACTGTTCTGCCTGTTTGTGAACTAAAGCAGATATTGCTAGGTCTGCAGCTGAAGAGCATAACATTTAAAACGCATACACTGAAGTATCTGACTTTTTTCCTGGCTTTTTTTATGGTTGATTGATTGAGAAGTTAAAAATGTCAAAACCAACCATATCTGGGTGATTTGTAAAACCACCTCCGATATTGTTTTATCAACATTTAAACTCAAAAGGTGAAATGTGTTCCATGCTTTGAAGAAAAAAAAAGACTTTTGATGTACTTAAAAAGAAACAGCTGTGATATCTAAGGCAGTCAGTTTTGTGTAACTCATTTGACTTGTCTAGAATTGAGTCACTATTCTAAGGAGTTACTGTCAGACCTAAAACACGCATGCATCTGGAAAATCATCATTTTGAAACTTAATTTATATGTAATTTATATTTGTCTGTAGGATCATTAATAACTGTTAAAAAGGTTACTTTTTTAAGTTTTAAAATTAAACTTAACCTTTAAAAAAAAGAAACCATTATTAATGATCCTGTAGTCAATCATGTGACTCCATATGTCTTCATGCAAAGAGCACACCCTATAAAAACAGACACATTTTTCCTGGAAGAACATTTTATGATTATGTGGAAGCTCCATTTCATGTGAAATGTTTTTTTTTTTTTCAGAAAGAGGTTTCCATTTCTATAGGATGTGATCTTTCATACCAGATTTTATCTCACCCCATTGCATTTAACTATTTACCACTTCAGATATTTTTCTTGCTGATGGAGAATTGCCAGATACGACCAGGTTTTAATGTCTTAAAAAAGTTGACCTACTTCAGTCTATATCACTTACTGCTGTTTTCACTGAGGAAGGCAATAAAGCCATAATCCACAGAACAGATGGAATTCCACCTGCTCCACACTTTTAGTGATAAAGTAGATTACTTTGTATTGCTATTCACCTCTAATAGGGTTTCAAATTGTAAATACATAATTCGTTTGCACGAGGATTAGTGTATATCTCTTAAAAGTATGTCGAGCTTCAGCGCCCCTAGTCATTTAGATGACCAGGCTATTTTTGAGCATGTTCAACTGTGTGCTCCCTTGGCTGTAAACGTGCTGGGAATGTCCTAGATGTATATACACTCAGCTAAAACTAGACATTTTTGTTTATAAAGCTTTGTAGACATGTCTCCAGCACCCTGGGCCACGATGGAGCTGGTGAACTTCATGTGGTCCTGTTTCTTGAAAGTCTTTATCGCTTTAGGCTGCAGAGGCCCAGTAAAATGAATTAGTGCAGTGGTTAATGCTTCAAAGGCTCATTTTAACGTGCTTGCTAACACCCTCAGGTGCACACCAAGCCTCTGTGGCTCATCATGCCCAAAGCACTTGTTCCTCTTTTGATCTGGTGTACTGTGACGCATGGGTTTTATTTTTGGAGGTTTGAAGTGACTCAGTTTTGGAGGGTAAAAACTGAGGGTTTTGGTGTCTTTTTTCAAACTGGGGAGTTGAGGTTGGTCTTTGGGATTTGATCATTTCAGATCTTTTTCATTTCCAGAAGTTTCAGGACCAATGGTGACACCAAACTGAATCATAAAATACTAACCGTTTACAACTATAAGACTATAAAAATGTTGCTGATCGCTGTAGCAGATAATTCTTATGGTCAATATTATAAATAAACATTGCCTGTTTTTGTTGATAGTTTTAATGGTGCTCTGCTAAATAATCACATCAGAATTAAACATAGATTGTTTTGGTAACATTTCTTATTTGTTAATATGTTTAATTTAATAAACTTTTTTTTTTTTATCAGCGTTGAAAACAGTTATTTTTTCCAGTATATTTTTGTGGAACCTGTGATAATTCTTTTTTTCACCACTATTTGATGAATACAAAGTTCAAAAGAACATAATTTATTTAAAATATAAGTATTTTATAACATTATAAATGTCTTTACTTTACTTTTTTTTTTACTTTTGATCAGTTGCTGAATTAAAGTATTGTACTGTTGAATAAAAGTATTAATAAATATTAAATTTTCTAGTGTAGAGTGTACTGTGTGTACTTTTTTTTTTTTTTTTTTAATCTCCATACAATGTGGATGTGCTTCCTGTTTCATACAAATTCAGCACTTGTCCTTCTTTTATCATTGCTCATGAAGTGTTTTGTCACCAGACTCTGTTTGGATGGGAGCGCTGAGATTGTTGATATTGATTTGTCCAGTTTTCGGTGCTTGTTTGGAGAGACGTCGGTGTGAAATGCTTTGACCAACTAAACAGCTCCGGCTGGCTGCTCTCGTTTCATTGTTCTAATTACAACAAGCATAGTTTGGGCCCCGTATGTTTTGCTTTCCGAATGTGTGTCATTGTGTGCGCGGCCTCTGCTGCACAATGGTGTGTCCAGAATGTTGTCTTGAGGGCTTTGTTCGTTGTCCAGTGGGCTCACGCGAAGGCCGTGAGGCCATCCTACATGAGAAAACCCTTCCGGATGATGATGTTCCGTCATTTGTTATTTCAACTATGTTATGGGTTTTCTGTATTATAGAGCACGTAAAGAAATAATATAGTATCTCTGATACATTGCATGTAGCTCTGTTCATAATTCACTTTTTGGTGATTGTTAATTTCATACAGATTTGCTTTACTTTCCCTTTCTTTTGCTCCCTAGAACTGAAGCGCATTGTTCAGTTGGACCTGGACCTCAAGTTCAGAAGCAACATCAGAGACCTCTTCCAAGAGTTTAACCGTTTCCCTGCTGAGGCTGTCATTGGAATTGCACATGAAATGCAGCCAGTTTACAGGTATCTGACTCAGCCCTGTGTATAGTAAAATACAGTTATTGTGCTCACTGTTCTCACATTTATATGCTCCTCATTGTTAAATCTGCTGCATTCGTAACAAAAAATATGAAAAGAAGCACTGCATGATATATCGGTATCGTATCGGTTAATGCTGAGAATTTTTTCAATGTTTGTTTAATTTGTTGTTATTGGTCAAAATTGGACATTTAATTGTATAATTGTATATTTACCCAATTTATAATTTTTTGGTTTATCTTTGCCATCTAAAATAAATCTTTAAAAATATTAGGATCTTTATAGCTGTTAAATGTTTTTATAAAATAGAATTAAAAGAAAAATATATCTATACATATTCCCTCAATTTATTGCTTATCAGCTATAACTAGAAAATATTTGAATATAATATGCATTCTAATGTCTTTAGAGACATTAGGCGGTGAGTAAAACTGCTTCAAATATCTCTGTGTTGTTAACTTAGCTATCGGCGTGTAAGCACATCAAGTAAGCAACATGCGATGTTGTCATCAAACTGCACTTTCCACATGTACAGCTTAAAAAAAAAAAAGACGACAAAGTGGAACTTAGTCATTTTCCAAAACCGCTAAGCAAATATATACAGTTTCAGTTCATACCACATAGAGACATTGTTGCTGATGCTGCTCTTGTTAAATTTCAGCCTCTGGATCTGATTCTGGATCATAAATATACGCTGAATCTGACTGTTAGCCATGGTTTGTTTTGGTTGGTTTTGTCCTCACGGTGTCCCAGCTTCCAAACGCACTCAACGCAAAAGCTTACTCGCGCTCGTGATTCTTTAGCTCCGCCCACACGTCACGCCTCCAGCCGGTCGTGTTTTTCCAGGAAAAATTAGTATAGATTATCTTTCTCTAATGAATATAATAAAACTAAAGACTTTTTGGAGTTATGAAGGATGCAGTACTACTCTATAGGTACTCAAGATTAACAGGATATTGAGTGAAAACGAGCATTTCACCCCCCCCCCCCCCCTTTAAGTGAGTGTTTTTACCCAAGCAAAGTCTTTCAGAACCTGACACCTTGTAATTCTGGAGACTCCGGGAAGGTTGCAGTTTTGGGAAACAGTGGCGCTGGAGACTAAATGCTTCCTAACGGTTTCAAACCTAATTCTTCACATTAATTCTTAAAACTTTTGCAGTTAACCTGTTTTCTTCTCCACCTATTTTTTTTTTTTCTTTGCAGTTTCTGTATTGCTTTCGTTTTGAAAATATTTCATGAGGATTTAAGACCTTTCAGTCTAATAATTTTTCATCAGGCTTTCAGCTGTGTGAGCAGCTAGTGTAATTTCTAGATAATTATTAAGATAATTAATTTCTAGAAATAAGCTATGCTGTACTGATGGAAAACTAGTCCCTGTGAGAGTTTTTTTCCCCACCACAACAGAGTGCAGGTTTTCCACAACAGTTCTCTCACTACACTCACACAAAACCACGTAAACAATTGAGAAGGAGATAATAGTGCAATCGGCCATCGAGGTATCTGTGGTACATCAGCAGCAGGAGAGCTGGGGTTTGTTGATAACATCTAACACCTGTGCCAGCACAATGACCCACAAGGCCACTGTAATTAACTTCTAACTCTTTTCCAAGCCTTCTGCCCGACTGGCACAGGCCTTCCGCTTTGTTTGCGACTTCTCTTTTCCACTGATGCCGCATGTTTGATTCTCCTGGCTCTGAGGTGCGTAGATCTTTTGGTGTTGTTGTATTGGTCTCTCTGCAGCTGAGGCAGAAAGAACACACAGCAGGGCTGAAGATAGATACCGCTGTTTCTCTCCAGAACACTTCGTTAGCTGGTGAAGAGCTATTTCATCTAATGTGCATTTTAGCTAATGAAGTGAGACTTAGAAACAAATGATACGCCAGACTTTTTTAGGCTGTTGTGGGTGTAACTATTTTGAGGTTCCTTTCAGAAAGTCTTGCTCACTGGTTTAATTGTTTTGCTGGTTGTCTTTTAGAGTTTCTTTTTTAACGTAAGTTGGTTGTCATTTATCCAGAGGAACTTGATGAAGCAACGTGATTAAGCAAAAAGCTTTCCAAAACATCAATGATTAGTATTTTTGTCTTGTTTATGGGTAATCTATATACTAAAAATATATTACTAACTAACAATATATATACAGTAGATGGATTACCAACAGTATATTTACAGTAGATGAATTACCAACACTATATTTACAGTAGATGGATTACTAACAATATATTTACAGTAGATGGATTACCAACTGTATATTTACAGTAGATGAATTACCAACTGTATATTTACAGTAGATGGATTATTAACAGTATATTTACAGTAGATGAATTACCAACTGTATATTTACAGTAGATGAATTACTACAGTTTATTTACAGTAGATGGATTGCTAACTATAGATACAGTAGATGGATTACCAACAGTATATTTACAGTAGATGGATTACTAACTATAGATACAGTAGATGGATTACCAACAATATATTTACAGTAGATATATTACCAACAGTATATTTACAGTAGATGGATTACCTACAGTATATTTACAGTAGATGGATTATTAACAGTATATTTACAGTAGATGGATTACCAACAGTATATTTACTGTAGATGGATTATTAACAGTATATTTACAGTAGATGGATTACTAACTATATATACAGTAGATGGATTACCAACAGTATATTTACAGTAGATGGATTATTAACAGTATATTTACAGTAGATGGATTACTAACTATATATACAGTAGATGGATTACCAACAGTATATTTACAGTAGATGGATTATTAACAGTATATTTACAGTAGATGGATTACCAACAGTATATTTACAGTAGATGGATTATTAACAGTATATTTACAGTAGATGGATTACCAACAGTATATTTACTGTAGATGGATTATTAACAGTATATTTACAGTAGATGGATTACTAACTATATATACAGTAGATGGATTACCAACAGTATATTTACAGTAGATGGATTATTAACAATATATTTACAGTAGATGGATTACTACAGTATATTTACAGTAGATGGATTACCAACAGTATATTTACAGTAGATGGATTACTAACTATATATACAGTAGATGGATTACTAACTATACATACAGTAGATGGATTACCAACAGTATATTTACAGCAGATGGATTACTAAACAATATATTTACAGTAGATGGATTGCTAACCATATATTTAATGTAGATGGATTACTAACAATATATTTAATGTAGATGGATTACTAACAATATATTTACAGTAGATAAATTACCAACAGTATATTTACAGTAGATGGATTACCAACAGTATATTTACAGTAGATGGATTACTAACCATATATTTAATGTAGATGGATTACTAACAATATATTTACAGTAGATAAATTACCAACAGTGTATTTACAGTAGATGGATTACCAACAGTATATTTACAGTAGATGGATTACTACAGTATATTTACAGTAGATGGATTATTAACAGTGTATTTACAGTAGATGGTTTACTACAGTATATTTACAGTAGATGGATTACCAATAGTATATTTACAGTAGATGGATTACTAACAGTATATTTACCGTAGATGGATTACTAACTATATATACAGTAGATGGATTACTAACTATATATACAGTAGATGGATTACCAACAGTATATTTACAGTAGATGGATTACCCACAATATATTTACAGTAGATTGATTACTAAACAATATATTTACAGTAGATGGATTACCAACAATATATTTACAGTAGATGGATTACTAACAATATATTTACAGTAGATGGATTACTAACAATATATTTACAGTAGATAGATTAGTAACTGTAGTGTGTTACGGACTACATGACAAAAATTGTAGTTTGCCCAATTTAGGTAATATAATGGGCTACTTTTTGATTACCTTTTTAAATAGGGTTATTTTGTACCATATTGATATTAAAATATAAGAATAAGAAAATCTGTCCCATTCGTTATAATTAACAACATGAAGTGCATTAAACATTACATTAAACATTAAACATTACATTACATAAGGTCTCTCTTTTTATAAATATATACATACTAAGATACATTTACTTGTAGAATATATATGAAATTAAGTCCTTGTTTATATTATTATTATATATTATATAGGGGTGCTCATCTCGTCAGTAAAGCCGGTTCTCTAATCAGCGGTAAATTCCCTCAGGTGCGTGATTTCACATAGAGCAGCTGTTACTACACAGAGCCATTGTTTACTTTGAAGCTGCACAGATCCACGTTCATATCTACGCAACTAGTCAGTTAACAACAGCTCTGTGTAGTAACAGCTGCTCTATGTGAAATCACGCACCTGATGGAATTTACCGCTGATTAGAGAACCGGCTTTACTGACGAGATGCGCATTAACGATCTGCCGATCTCGATCGGAGCAGCCCTAATATTATATTTTTATTATATAATATATTATACATTTTAGGTATTGTATCATTAATAGTAGTTACTATTTATCCATTCCTGGATTTATACTTCCAGTTGGATTGAACCTACAACCTTTTGGTTACTGTCCCAGACCTTTAAAGTCAACATGAGATTTAATTGCATTGCATTTTTCTTGCATAATTTGGTATACAATAAATTTAATTAGAGAAACCAGTGCTTGTATCCATGAGATCATTAAAATTGAGTGAGGTAGTTGGAAGGTAATAGGTGCTATGCCACGCCACCCTTCTGAAACTTAATGCTACTTTTTGAGGAGATTTATCATATTTAACTCCTATTTTGGTTGCCTGTATGGAATGTGTGAGGCAGGACAGAAAAAGCTGTGTGGAATGTGAAGATGTGCCAGATCTCAGGCTCATTGGAGCTTTCATATCTCTGCTGTTAGCCTCTCCCTTCCACAGGCCTCTGTCCCGTCCAAGGCACAAAATGTTGCCTGGCAGCAAGCCGGCGGTCTGGAATCCTCACTGAGCGAACGGCTCTGAATGAGTGCAAACACCGAGCTGGGAATTGTCTAATCGGATTGAGAGCTTCGGTATGTAAACAATTACACACACCCTTTACCTCCCTGTGGAATTCATACATAAATGGTGATTTGTTCACATTATTGCTTGGCCTGATGAGTAGATTAGTCGTTCTGAACAGAAGTCTTTCTAAACACACTGTGAAGACCTTTGCAGTTTTACACTGGTTTGATTTGGTGCAAGTGAGCAACATTGCAAGATCATGTTTTGATGTTGTCTATATGTGGTTTCTTTCGACCAAATGAATGTGGTCTGTAGACATGTCTCAATAACCAAAGGCCTTCCTCCAGCTGTGTGTGGTGGTTTTTCTGCACATTCTGCACACACAGATTTCACGCTATGGCTGCATATTAAATTGCACCATTTGCTCCTGAATTGAAAATCCCCTAATCTGCTATATTCTAATCTTAATATTTGAATATTAAAATCCAGAGAGAGAAATTGAGGTTAAAGGACAAATAAAAGGAGTGAGGACTGCAAGTAAGCCTATTCAGATCTGTGTTGCGCTCCATAATTTCAGCATTTTAATAAGTGCTTTAAACTGGCAGTTGAAGAAAAGTAGTAATTGCTTTTGCTAGTTACCATTGTCTTTATTGTCTTTACCATTGGCTTTTTATTAGTACTTATAGAGCACATATTCTGCATGACCATATTCTACATCCCTATCCTACCAATACCTAAACTTAACAACTACCCTACTAGATATTAATTAAGCAGCAAATTAGGAGTTTGAGGCAAAAGTCATAGTAAATGGTTTGTTAATAGCGAGAATTGGACCCTAAAGTAAAGTTACCAAACTTATAATATAGAAACACCTCATGTGCCTTTTGAATTTGATAACAGTTAGCCTTATACATAATAAAAAATAGAGTAAAACCGTAATATAGTGAAATTTATTTCAATTTAAAGCTGTTTTCTATTTGAATATATTCTAAATGTAAATGAATGTATGTTATTTATACCTGTGATAGTAGCTTTAGTGTCACAATATCCTTTCGAATTCGTTTGTTTGTTTGTTAGTTATTGTCAATGTTAAAAACAGTTGTTCTGGAAATTGTGATACCTTCTGAATTCTTTGATTAAAGAGTAAATTAAAATAATAGATTACTTTGAAGTCTGTTTTGGTTAATTGAATGCATGCTTGCTAAATTAAAATAAGATTTTAGTTAAGAGTAGTGTTGAAGAGTAGTGATGTTAATAATTACATTTGTGTAATTATCATCTCTCATTTTGTATTTTTATTCATTTTTTGTTTGTTAAAAAAAAGAGCCCTGATTAGAATCAAATAATTGCAATTGATCCCATGATTTTCTAACTTTAGAAATAAAACAAATTCATTAAATTGCTGCGTTATATAAAATATTATATTGATTATTTTTATTTAAGATGGCCTTTTAACTTTGTTAGAATTACTTTATATAAAAGGTTGTTTTTTTATATATATATATGAAACAATACTTTTTTTTTTACACTGTTGCCAAGCAGGATTTCTAAGACAGGTGGCCACGTGTGCTCTCAGAAATGCTTTGTGATGTCCAGTGTGTTCCTTTTGAACAGTTTTCACTGTGACTGAAGCTTCTGTGCCAGTCTTCTTTCTTCTGATCATACCACTGCTATTGATGTTCTTGCTGTGTGTGCATGCTTGTCCTGGAGAAACCCCTGGTGTTTTGTTGATGAGCACTTGTCCAGCATCAATCGTTTAAGGGGTGTTCTTGTGTCATTTTCTCTGCTGTAAAGCTGTGAAGGGACTGTCTGCTGTCTACATTAATTACAGCAGCAGCATGTCCTGTCTTCAGACTGCCATCTAAGGTGCTGTCAGTCTGTGTCACTTTTACACATGTTTAAACACACTTAAACCTCTCGGCTTCATAGGCTATGTTTACTTCTTCCCAAACACCATCACTAAATGTCGTCTTTCCAGCAAGGATTTTGCCATGTTTCCTCAAGCACAAAACAAATCTGCTCCTGCTGGACATGGTTTGTTATTAATCTGGGCATGTGCAGATTTGGCCGTCCAGACCAACTGTCCCTGTGCTCTCCTGCTTGTCTGATGAAGTGTCTAAAAATGGAAAATTAAAAAATGTATGGTAATTATCATTACGTTAAATTATTCTAAAGAGAAGGTGAACCCCCCCCCCAAAAAACAAAACAAAAACAAAACAGTATTTTTGTGTGTGAAGATTATTTACATTTTTACACCAATTATGACTGTCCAACATTAATTTTAATTTTCACTACAAGAGTTTCTGACTAATATTTTACCTAAAGTTTGCATATTTGCTAAGAAGACAACAATGTCAGCAAAAAGCTTAAGATGAAATATGATGAAAATATTGAAAACAATTTGATGGAAAATGTAATTTTATGGTAAATCATAACATTTTCCTGCAGTGCACTGTATGGAAACACATTCCCACCATGAAAAAAAAATCAAACATCGGTAATTATAACATCATAGTATGACGTTTTAACACTTAAGTTCACATAAAAGTAAAAATTATGAGATAGTCATTATGACGTAAGTCAAACTTAGGCCAGTTCTGATTTGTCCTAATTCATATTTGTTAGTTTAAATTATGAGACAGAATGTCAAAATAATGAGATACTAATTCATGACGTGTAATATTTTGATTTATCTCATAAATAGAAGTCAGAATTATGACAGAACTATGAGATACTAATTAAGTTTTGTTATATTGGTGATATATTTGAATTTTCTGATTTCGATTTATATGAATTAGTATCCCGTAAGTTAAAATTTGTTTAAATTTTTTTTATTTTGAGCATTTTCATCCCATAAATATCTCAAATTTTGACATTTTTGTAATTATTATGACCATGTATGCTGTAATTATGATTTACTAAAGAAGCCTGTTTAGCCACTGCATAAAAATTTAAGATTCACAGAATTGTGTGATATAAACTCACACTTGTCAGGATAAAGTCAGAATAGCGGAATATAAACACAATTACAAGAAAGAAAAAAAAAAAGTCTGAATTGTGAGATAAAATTAACTTTTCATTTTTCAGTTACATTTGGAAACAGGTTTCCATAGCTTCAATACAGATGTTAGATATTGTTAGTTGATAAATTTAACTAGAGAGAAGGTTAAATGTCTTGGCATCCAGAGTAAAACCCTGTTCACAGTTGCATAATTGATGAAACTGTGCATAGATAAAGAATCACTCATATTTTTAAAATGTAGGCTAAATTTGCCTGCGAATATCCACTGAACTGGGCTGTGTGTTTTCTTGTTTTTCTGTTGTGGTCTTATTCAGATTCCAAGTAGTCTGTCAAACCTACTTCCGCGTGAAATATGAAGAGATCAGAAGCTTTATTCTTCCAGTATCATTGTTTTGATTATGAAAGAACATTCATTGGAGTCATACCTACCAGTCATTAAAATGTTCCAGGTTTATTTTTTTCCTCCTAAGGAGTTGTGGGCTTATGCCAGGCTTTTTTCTTTCAGGACAGGAAGTGATTGCAGAAACAGCCAGGCCTTGTTGTAGTGCTGACAGGACTTCAGTCTATACAAACAGATTTCTATCAGTACTCACATGTAACCCAAGGGCTTTGTTCAGCTTCAGGGTCTGCAAATTAAGACCCATGTCCAGTCTGTAAACAATCTGGCTCCGGATCTACGTCACTTACTGCATCTGTGCCCATCCTGCTCTCACTTACTGTATTTGGCACCACGTCATTACCGCTGGTTTTTCCCTAGTGCTCTTTCTCTGCTTTGAGCTCTAACCTGGTTTGGAAGCTACTCTTGCTCTCTGAACCAGTTATCTTGACAAAAACATGTTAGGACTTTTGATGAATTGTGTTTGGATGTAAGCTGAGATGTTGCAGAGAAGCTGGTGCCGTACCATCAGGGAACATAGGGCCCTATGAAATGCACTTTATTTCTTCCCACATTCTGTGGTTTCTTTTTTTAATATTCCTTGATTCCATTTCAATGGTTTAATTAATATTTTTAATGATCAAAAATATGTTGTCAGTTGAAAAACCATTTTTTTCCAGTAAGCCTAGATTATCTGTTTTCATTTTTCTGGTTTCTGTGTTATATGATTTAATAAAAAGGTATTATCAAAATTGTGGTAATAAGATAAATGCATAAAGCAACTTAATCTTTTGACATAAAAAAAAAAGATATATCTTCAAAAAATAATGTTCAAAAAAGTTTTTGTGAAGTACATTGTACTACACAGTAGCAATATAATTTCTATCAGAATTTCTTAAACCTAACCAAAGTTAAACCAAAATGTTGTTTTGTTTTGTTGGGGTGTAGGAACATGACTTCATTTTTAAACATGTAAATGTGTATTATTCATAGACAGCTATGATCCATGTGCATTCAGTGAGTGTTATTATGGAAACACCATCCGACACAGATCAGAAATCTCTCATTGTTTGCTTCTTGCCATAATTTAATCTGAATTTTATACCAGAACTCATGCAGGTTTTCACGAGTATTCATTTCCCGTTTTTCCTCCATCAGGCTCGTATCTTTCCTGTCTGTGTCTCCCTCGTTCTCTTCCCCTCCAATCACTCTTTTCCTCCGTGCCACTTAGTTCCTGACATCTAGAGCTGAGTGTTGATGGATTGGGCTTCCCGGGGCTTCGTTCAGCAGTTGCCAACAGCGATGAAATGCTCATCTTTGATGACGCATTGAAATTCAGCTGGCTTCTCAGAGTTTATCTCAGAGTCTTCTACGTTTAATATTTCACAAACCCGTTGCATAAGATCCCTCTTCCCGATACAGTTCACATACTTTGCGGGGAATTCCAGCCAGTCTGATCTTTGCTTGCAACACTGATTTGATAGTAAAAAGCATCTTTTGTGTTTGATATTTATTTGTTGTTTTGCAGGTACTGTGAGATTAAATGGATGAGTACAAGCTTATCAAATTATATGTCTTTTAAGCAGTAGTTGACCATTGCTTTGAACTTTAGCCAAAGGCTTTGTCGAGATTAAAAGCAGTACGTTGAATTTCAGGGAGTAAACATTTGAACTTTGGTTCCTGTTCCAAGAGGTTGGGGGCAGCTGTGGCCTAATGGGTAGAGACTTGGACTAGTTACCCGAAGGTCAGCTATACTTATGAAGATCTCTGCACTGTAATATATGTTGCATTTCGACATTGCCAACTTTTAAATTAAGTTGACAGTAAGTAATAAACAGTATTGGGTAGTTGAGTATTGTGCATTTTTCCTTACCACTATTTCTTAATAATTGTTTAAGGATTTTAATTGGAACTGGAATCAAAACCGGAACCATTAGGTGGAACCTGAAGCCACGCCCACCTAGCGCAACGGCGGTGACAGCAGAGGCTATCCACCTGTCACTCTAGTGGCCACGTCTTTAATTATGCAAAACTTTAATGCTTAATATAATTTAAACGGATGAGCTATAAAAAAATCCCCCCCCCCACACAGTTGTCATGAAGGGTGTAAAGTTGTCACCAGGCTGTAAACGTGTTTTTTTCTGCTGTAAAAGTCCACGAGTCCAATGATGTCCCTCTAGAAAATGTGTGAAATATGAGCTCTGTGTAAACGGCTTGGTTTCAGTTTTGATGTAAACAACGTCTTCTCCACATTGTTGTTCTCTTTTTCATCACAGCAGCGGTGCATCTAGTGGCTGGATAGGCCTTCAAGAAAATTATAATGCAATGAAACTTACATTGTCATTGCATCTCGTGCACCACTGATAAAGGTAAAAATATACTTGGGCCGTCCACATCCATGCACCATCTCCATTTTGTCATCAAGAGAGCTCGCAGACAGCCACGTACAACATACTTTTCCGTTTTTATTCAGACTTTTATTATACAGTGTTCATTAGGCATTATGTGAGGGCATTGGAGATGACAGCATTGTTTTCGTTTCTGAAACGTGTTTTTGGCACACAGAAACCTTTTCTGTTCATGTAAAACACAAAGAACTCAGCACAGGTTGTTCTTTCATGTTTTGAGAGCTGCTTTTTGACATATTTCAAATAGGTGCCTGACTTCCTTTGCTTGAGGCCAATAGCAGATAATTTCCCGGTGGCAGGTGCGTGCTGAAATTCAAGACTGGTGAGACACAGACATCCACAATGATTGAGGGCAAATGGCAGAAAAAGATGAAGAGATGAGAGAGTGCTGCCTCAGACGTTGCCTTAAGGGCTGCTCCGACTGTAAACCAACTCTAAAGCCAAAGCCAGTCAGATTAGAATATTTGAAAAATGTTCCTTTGCTAAAGGAAACCTATTATGCCCTTTTTTACAATATGCAATATAAGTCTCAGGTGTCCCAGAATGTGTCTATGAAGTTTCAGCTCAAAATACTAAGTTATTATATCATTTTGAAAATGCCTACTTTGAGTGGACGCAGAGACCAGCTATTTTTGTGCATGTCTCTTTAAATGCAAATGAGCTAATGCTCCCATTTTCCAGAATAAGTCTGTGCCTCTACAGCTTTCTCCTCAGATACTGTTCCTCGGATATGTTAAAAACATCTGTTTGGTTATGATTTCTTGCTCTGAAATCATGTGTTTTAAACCATATTAGTTTAAACTTCTGATATGTGATTGTCTGGTGGTTATGTCATCTTTAAAACCTTGAGTTAGCAATATAAAGTAACAGGGTAAGTGCAAAGCAGCAGTCCTTCACTTAAAGTGAATTTGTCAAATCAGCAACACTCCATTTTTTTTTTAAGCTTTGAGTGTTAACTTATTCTTATAAATTTGAATATTAAATTAAATATTAAAATGTTTTCAGAAATATGTGTTTGATATGGACAGGACAACAGTTCTGATAAATAAAATGCCCTCCTTTCAATGGGTGCCTTAATAGGGTGGTAATTTTCTGTCACCTTTTTTTTTCTTCTTGTTATTACACTGGTACTAAAAACCAAATCTATTAGCATTTAACTTGTTTTTAATAAAGGAGAAAGCTTTGAAATACTCAGGCAGTGAGCAGCTGATTGCTGAAGTGAGTGGCTTTTGCACACAAACCACAGTGTTTTTCACTGCAGTACCTCTCGCACTATATGAATATGAAAAAAGCACATAATGCTGTCATTTACTAGTCTCTTTCTAGAATTAAACACTTTAAAGGAAATGTTTATTTCATGTATAAAAGCCCACAGGACCTATTAACAACTAAGATGCAGTGGAAATTATTGCCTCATTAGTGGTGTTTCCTAAGGGGAGCTTAATTGTTACTGCTGTGCGTACTTTACAGTTAGGGATTTGAACAAAACTCTGACTCTAAATATTAAACAAGATTTGCATCTTGCTGCACAACCAACCAGTACACCCTAGCAAATGTCTAGCATTTTAAAAGTAAAAACCTTGGTTTGGTAAAACGTGAACATATCCAACACAAATTGTATTGTGAAATGATAGTGATTAAAATAACATTAAAATTTGTAAAATAAAATGAACGTATTTTCTGAGGCTAATTACTTAGGCAGCACTGTATGTATGCTAAACATGCACATTTGATATTTTTTCTTATATACATATAATCTATTTTCATCAATATAATATAATATTGAGTTATTTTATATGTATTTTTAAATCTATTATACTTTTATTATATTTATTTGTTTTATAACATAGATTTTCTTTTATATTATAGATCAATTTCATTTTTACCATACTGTAATATAATCTTTATATTAATATTTATTTACGTGCATTACTATACATCCACAATACATACAATTAAATAGGTAACACTTTACTTAGCCTTTATGTATAATGCATTTTAATTATTCATAAAATGTGCATTCTAATGCATTACATCTTGTCGTAAATAATTAAAACCGAATTTAAAATGCATAATGTAACAATTAATTGATCAGTGTTATAATGTATTAAATAGGGTTTAAAAAATTGAGACTATACAATACATTATAAGGTGCTTTACAAGTCATAACTACTTTTATAATGGATTATACATAACTGCATTATACATACAACTTTTTTCAATTGGAAAAATACAGTTGTATACTAGTTTGCATAATGCCATTATAAACGCATTTCCTTTCCTGAGTCATTATGTACAGCAATACACCATCCAGTTGTTAATGGTTATGAATTCTTCTAGATTCACGTACCTCCCCTCAAGCAGACAAAAAGGTCTTGCCACTTGTAGAAGACAATAAAACTAGGAATGAAATGTGGAAGTGCCTTCTGATATTCCTCTGGAGTTTATGGAGGAGGCTGTTAAACAGCAGGGAAAGTTGTTTGTATTAAAGCACTGATGCTGAGCTGAAGAGATGACACAGGAAGCTGCTATTCTGCTGTCTCAACCCACACTGTTGATGCACGCTTGCTTGGTGACCCCCGCTGTTTTTCTCTCTGACTTCACAAATTCCACTCAAAGACTGAATAACGCAACTATAATTGGGATTTTTCTGAAGCTTCGTTCATTAGGGACGGCCCAGGCACGCACTCATCCTTACCCAGAGTGCCTCAGCCATGCCCTTGCATCTGACATGCAGCATTTTGTCTCCTCGTGAATATTTCATTAGAAGAAGACACACAGAGAGTGTCCTAAATGTTCCGTGTCATTTTTTTTTGTAATATGCTAGTTCTTGCAGATTTTAGGGCTTGGTTTGAGGTTGCGTTCATCTTTATGTAAGGATTAAGTCACCTCAAAATAATGATGTCTTCATTTTCTCATGTCATTGCAGACCAGTATGATTTCCGTCTGTGGAACATTAAATGTTGAACAATCATTTTGCTGCTCTTATCCAATAATGAAAGGACAAAAAAAGAAAAGAAAGAAAAAGTAGTCCATTTAACATGCACACCCAGACAGGAATACATAGGATATAAAATAACTAAAAAATAAAATACAGAAAATAAAATGTCATCCTGTTATATTATAATTTATTATCCTATTTTTATCTTTCAATTTCAGTGTTTTTTGGAGGAGATGAAGAATAACTGTAATAAAGGAATAAGAGAAAAGAAAATGCAATTATTAATAATAGTCTCTTTCACGTTTTAATATAAATAAAAAAATTAATGATTTTCAGAATAATTTTTGCAGACCTACTTAAAGGCTGTTTTTTTTGTTGTTGTTTTTTTTACCTTTTGGACCATTCAAATGTCATTGTATGTTTCACATAGTCATACAGGTATAAAATGACAAATACAAAAGTGTCTATATACTGAAATATGAATATGTGGCTTGGGTCTTTCCTGCATTGCCCTTTTTATTTTGTTATTATTTTAATCTTTAAAGCTGCAGTCGGTAACTTTTGATGCTCTAGCAGTTAATAAACAGAACTGCTTGCGTCTTGCGGAAGAACATCATAGCCGGAACTACTTCTCTCTGTTTATGTCTATGAAGAATCACAAAGGTACTGGGTTACTCTGCCGTGATGCCCCCGAAGCAATCTAAAATAGTCTGAATATAAACACTTATTATAGGTGCACCCTAGTGACTCAGGACAGGCTAAAAACACGGTTTGGAAAATTGATTCATGGTGTACTCACTTATTATATACATTTTGTAAATTTTCAACAAATAAAAAAGTTACGGACCGCAGCTCTGATTGGTTGTTTCTTACCGGGACCGATGGTATTACTGCAAATGGCAATAGGACCACTATGAGGAGCCAGAGGAGCTTGTTTTTTTTTATATATATAACCAATCCAGGGTTATATGAGAGTGATGTAGAATCGAATGACTGCAGCGCCTGACAGGGTGCGTACGAGAGAGAGCCCCGACTGCGCGCACACTCACAGTCTTCAGACAACACGAGCGCTTCTTGCTCTCTCTCTCTCCCTTGTGCATATTAATCAAAATCATTAAACACGATAGAAAAAGGGCGAAACACCAAAGTTTCACGCGCGCTCGTGCACTCAGTCTTCAAACTACACAAGCGCTGTCCTGCTCTCTCTCTCTCTCTCTCTCTCTCTCTCTCTATCTCTCTCTCTCCCTCGTGTATATTAACCAAAATCATTAGACACGATAGAAAAAGGGCGGAACGCCAAAGTTTAACGTAGAGCATTCTGAGATTTTTCTCCATGACAGGCTGCTGGCTCCCACTGTTAATTTGTTTTTTGTTTTTGTTTTTTTGGAGAAGCACTCTCTGTATTAGCTTAAAGCCCTCAAGTTTACATTGGTTACTGTATTCTTTCAATTGCTCTAAACAAGTATTTTGGGTGACCTTTTTTATTGAATGCTAGACATCAAGTTGTTATTTTCATCTGAAAGAAGAACTGTGTTCAGTAAGCTTGTTTCAGTTACTGAAGCCCTGCGACTAGCAAGAGCAGCTTCAAAATCCTCGGTACTCATCTTACTGGACCTGTCTGCTGCTTTTGACACTGTTAATCACCAGATTCTCCTGTCCACCCTCAGAAAGATGGGAATCTCTGGAACTGCTCTCCTGTGGGTTAAGTCCTACCTCTCTGACAGATCCTTCAGTGTGTCTTGGAGGGGTGAGGTTTCTAAGTCACACCACCTTGCTACTGGGGTTCCTCAAGGCTCAGTACTTGGACCACTTCTCTTCTCCATCTACATGACATCTTTAGGATCTGTCATTCAGAAGCATGGCTTTTCTTATCACTGCTATGCTGATGACACCCAACTCTACTTCTCATTCCAGCCTGATGACCCGACGGTAGCTGCTCGCATTTCAGCCTGTCTGAGTGACATTTCTAGCTGGATGAATGACCATCACCTTCAGCTTAACCTTACAAAGACTGAACTACTGGTGATTCCAGCTAACCCTTTGATTAATCACAACTTCTCTATACAGCTGGGCTCGTCAACCATAACTCCTTCGAGGACAGCCAAAAACCTAGGAGTTGTGATGGATCATCAATTAAGCTTCACTGACCACATTGCTACAACGACCCGGTCCTGCAGGTTTGCCTTATACAACATAAGGAAGATTAGACCCTTCCTGTCAGAGCAAGCAGCCCAACTTCTTGTCCAAGCTCTTGTTCTCTCCAGACTGGACTATTGTAATGCTCTCCTGGCGGGCCTTCCTGCATGTACTGTCAAGCCTCTGCAATTGATCCAGAATGCAGCAGCGAGGGTTGTCTTCAATGAGCCAAAAAAAGCTCATGTTACTCCTCTCCTCATCAGGTTACTCTGGCTACCAGTAGCTGCTCGCATCAAATTCAAGGTACTGATGCTTGCCTACAAGACGACCACTGGCACGGCACCAACTTACCTAAACTCACTGGTTAAATCCTATGTGCCCTCCAGAAGTTTGCGCTCTGCAAGTGAACAACGCCTTGTGGTGCCATCCCAAAGAAATTCAAAATCACTCTCACGGACCTTTTCCTGGACTGTGCCCAGCTGGTGGAATGACCTCCCAATCTCAATTCGTACAGCTGAGTCTTTACTCATTTTCAAGAAACATCTAAAGATTCATCTTTTTCGCCTGCACTTAACCTACTAACACCAGTACTTTTCCTTTTCTTGTCTTTTTCATTTAATAAAAAAAAAATAAAAAAATTATATACACCTGGCTATGCGTTCTATACTAGACTAACTGAGACTTGTCATGGCACTTGTATTCTGTTATTGTTCTCTTGTTGACCTGACTGCTTCTATTGTTCTCATTTGTAAGTCGCTTTGGATAAAAGCGTCTGCTAAATGATTAAATGTAAATGTAAATGTTTTTATCAGTTAAATAATAAATGAATCCTTATTAGAAAAATTGTTAATTGGAATCTTACACTTACTCTTACTATTATTATTATTATTATTATTTATTTATTTTTTTTTATTTTTTTTTTAGCTTTTGGATTCCTCAAATTCCATATTACGTGTTCCACTTAAGAAAGTAAGTCATTGACCAAATTTTTATTTGGTGGATTGCCCCTCAGTGTCTTTTACACTTTAAAACTGCAGATCTAAATTTATGTTATCTGCCTTTTAAAAATTTAACTTTATAGGACAACCCTTTTTACAAAAGATTAGACTAATGATTTTATACCTGAACTTTCTGGAAAGATTTCTTAGAGGAACAGGAATCTCACAGAGCTTTTTGGTTCAGCACCATCAAATCATCCACAGGGCCCTCTGAGTTAATGTTGTAGTCATCTTCTTGTTTGCCTGTTGACTCGAGTTCTCTGAAATGCTCCCATGGACTGGAGTTGCACTAAATTGGAGTCTCTGGGAGAAAGATAAAAGCTTGAAGTTTGTGTCATCCTGTCTGGTTCTGTTCTCGTGCTGTAAAATGAACAGTCCAGGAGCAGCAGCTTCAGAAATCTCTTTGTTGTTTCTGTCCCAGCTTGAGCTTTTTAAAAGCAAAAGAGCATCTATGAACTTCGGTAGAGCCTCTGAGGAATTCCCTGCAGGGGGCATTGACTTGATGGATCAAAGCTACTTTGAATAAGCTTGGTTTCAGCACTTCACGGTTTTCGTTATGAGCAGTGCGTGGCCGTGCACTTCACCAGCCCACATGCTGCATCTGCACTAAATCTCAGTTCACTCAAAAAACATGCTAGAGATTTTCAGGATTTGCCACATAAGTTGAGTTCACCTCAAGCTTACAGCCTTGGGTCAATCTCATGTTGAAGTCTCGATGTAAAATTTCAGTTTTCAGCTCGGCTGTCTATGTATTTCAGAGGTATTTTTATGAAAACACATTTTGTATATTTTTGGTGTTCACCTATTTTAGCATTGTTCACATAGAACTGAGGGGTTTGGTTGTCTGATGTCGAACAGCGGAGAAAAACAAATGTTTTGGGCCTCTATGCTTTTTTCCGTGATTTATGCATACTATAACATAAAGATGGTTCCTCTACTGTTTTTTGTTTTACTTCTCTTTTCTTCAATGAAGTCTCTACTCCCTGAAACAGCACTACTGTCACACCCTAGTTATTAATACTTAAGCTAGAAACTGCTTTATTTGCAAAAATGCTTTAGGTTGAGAACAAAAACATGAGTAGAATCATATTTTTGCCCAGAATTGTTGTGAAAATATGCTATGCAGTTGCATAGGTGTTCTGAGTGGTTGTAAGTGCGTTGCTAGGTGTCAAAAGTCAAGAGATCACTCTCCTAAGTATGATATTCTGGTAGGCTATATAAATAGATTTTCTTGATTTAAGAAAATAAACAAGGTAACTGTGTAGGGCATGCTACTGCCAATCCAACAGGAGCAGGTTTATACTGGAAGCACAGCTTTTCCAAAGATAAACAACTAAAATGAATAAATAATAATAATTAATAATATTTTTTCACAAATTCTGTGTTGTATATTTCCTGGTAATCAAATGAACACACCGAAAGTGAGGATTTGTATTTAAAAAGTATTTTTGCAGATTAGCATTCACAGACACTAGTCTACCACGATTTGATTTAAGTGTGCTGACCTGTTTTTTTTAAATACATTTATCAAACAAATATGACAGATTCTGCTAAATTCTGTTCTATGACTGGATTCCATGCTTCTGTCTGCGTTTTTTGTATTGTAGAAATCATAGCTTTTCATTTCATCATTTCAACGTCTGCTGTTAAAAATGAACCATCCATTCATCAAATCTTCATGCAAAAATAAGAATTAGAATCATTGTAATGTGACAATCATATATAGGTGCTTGTGGATGGCGGGCGGATAATTTGAAGCAGCGGGTGAAGTTTGAGCTGTTCCGCACATGTCTACACTACACTGACCTGTAGTGGACAATGGACAATGGAGCGTAGCGTGCTCTGCTGGACAAATGTTATTACACCATTTAGAAGCATTTCATCTGCATAAAACCAGCATTCATCATTTACTCAGGAACTATATGTTCTGTAAAAAAAAAAGTTTCATATCGGCGGCAAATCTGTGGCATATTTGCAGAGACGGATATATCTGGGACAGGTTCATATCGGCTAAATAAATCGGCAAAACGATATATCGGTCTGGCTCTAGTTATTTGTTTGTTCACATCTGTAAATCTAGGTATAGTAAAGCTATGATTCTTTGCTTAAATTCTTCTTTGCATTGTCTTCTCTATTTTTCATAGGCACACTTTCTGGCAGTACCGCAAAGAGAATCCGAAGTCCCATGTGGGTGACCCTCCACCAGACGGTCTGCCCGGCTTCAACAGTGGCGTAATGCTTCTGAACCTCGACGCCATGCGTCACTCTACCTTATACAACCAGCTTCTGGAGCCCGAGCGAATGGCTCACCTTGCAGAGAAATACCACTTCCGGGGGCACCTAGGTGATCAGGATTTCTTCACGATGATCGGGATGGAGCACAGGGAACTGTTTTACCCACTGTCCTGTGGCTGGAACCGACAGCTTTGCACATGGTGGAGGGAACACGGGTATGGTGACGTCTTCCAGCTGTACTATCGCTGCGATGGGCCGGTGCATATCTACCATGGCAACTGCAATACTCCCATACCCAATGATTGAGGTTCAAAGTGCGCCTTAGAATGCCAACTTTCAGATCAAGCTCCTTTTGTTTGCACATCTTGAGCAACTTTACATCAAATGGACCAAGGCAGAAGGGGCTCATTGTTAGAGGTGCTAATAGTGCAGCCTTCCCATGACTAATCACATTTACACAATATAACACCACTGAGGCAGTTGGTGCCTTTCCAAAGTTACTGAAAGAAACTCTGGCTTAAATACCAGTTGTTTTTCTTTATTTAAAGAATGCAGTGAGGCTTTTACTCTCAGACGTCTGAGTTTCCTCATGCAGGTGTCTCATTAAATCACTCTTAGACAGCAGGTTGTGAAAGAGCCAATCAGAGAATCTTTTTCTCCTTCTAATTTCACTCTTTTTATTGTTTACAGGTGCAGTTGCACTCTTACAGTCACATTAAGATACTACTTATCTTCACTTTAAATGTAGAGAGTTGCTGCATATAGTTTTACTAGATTTATCTAAGACACATTTTCCACTCAATCGCAAATGTTTTTATGCAGTGATGAGGAGAAATAAGAGGGAAAGGGTGTTGTCCCATTTTCCTGAGTTTTTATGCGCTGATTTTGGAAAGCCGTTTCTCTGTGATGTGCAAGTGAATCTCCTTAGAAAGCCAAGATAACATCTCAGATCGGAGGTCTCATTCTTTTCGAGGTGGTCTGATCCTCTGAGAAATGTGGAAGTGGGATTTGCTGGAATACTCCAAAGGGAACAGCCTCTGCCCTGAGAGAAATATGCACTAGATTCGAGGGCAGAGCACTAGCTGTTGTGGTTGGCTGGCATTTATTGAGCGATGTTGCTGTTGGCGAAACTCTGCTGGGTTGTGTGAATTGCTCGTAATAACCTGTGTAATTTCAAATCAACAGGCCAGAGAGAAATAACTTAGTAATCAGGCCTCACATGTTTTGGCAGGCAGCCATGAGATCCCACTTTAAGCTCTTCTGTGTCCAGTATGGTGAGGTTAATGACTGCGTTTTCACTGAATTTGTCTTTTATTTCAGTGCAGTCATGTTATTTCTAGCTGTTTAGACAGGCTTTTGCCTGATCAAGTTAAAAGCAGTGTTTAAAAAAAAAAGTGTTTAACTAAAAAAAAGTGATTACCCTTTAATCTGCTAGTCCAATCACATGAAGAATTCATGCTTTTTTCCTGTTTTCTGTGTATTAATGTTCATTGGGTCTCATCCTTAAAGATGTGCAGAGCATATTTCGGTGTAAATCTTAATTTGTACATTATGATTCAAAAGCTAAGGGTTGGAAAGATTCATGTGCCGGTATTCACGTATATCACGATAAAGAACATGTACCATATTGTTATCATGGGCTCTTCAAAATATGAATAATTATTTATTACAGATTATGATTTTTTTGGAATGCATTTTAAGAATATGCACAACACTTCTGTATGATGCTTCAAATAGGCTTGCACACTAGTGACGGGTCGTTCATTTTGAACTAGTTTTTAAAGGCTTTTACGGGCTTTTTTGATGTGTTCATGTTTCGCGTGTAAACATTTTTTAATTTAATTTTTTTATAAAAAAAAAAAACAGTATTTTTCACACAATTCACCTATCTGTATACCTCTGTTTTCACTGTCATAAAAACGGGCTGATGACTTCCTTGTTCTATAAAGTCCCTCCTTCAGAAATACGTAATTAGTTCTGATTGGGCCAGCGGGTCCTGTGTTGTGATTCGACACCAGCTTAGCGCGCGCTGCCCTCCTGGAAACGCGATTGGGCTAGTTTTGAGAAGCAAGTGGGCAGGATTTTTTAGAAAACCTGGCAATCCTGATCTGAACCATAGACAGTAAAAGAACGCACGTGCTGGAGATGTACTTATATATTGATGAGATGCGCATGAAAATCACATTAGATTTTTTTTCACAGCCCGTTGCCCTTTGTGTAATAAGTTACAGAAACTGTTAAACGCACCAACTTAAGTAATAAAATACACTTACCAGTTGTGGTCCATAAAAAATAATGTTTTTTGAACTTTAAACCGAATAAACACATTGCATTTTATCTAGGCATTTAAACCATCACAATTTTTTATTTTATTTCGATTTTAATCACGATTTTGATAAACACAGACATGCTTTACAGTCATAAATGCATTCAGTATAAATTTGAAACCTATTTCCAAAAGAAAACCAATGAGAGCTTTATCAAAAAGTTGTAACATGTCGCTAGAACAGACAACTCAAATAATTACTAAGTAAAGATGTCAAACAAAATGTCTAGACCTATGGGAAAAAATAAATAAAATAAAATAAAACCCGTGTCCAGGGATTTTTTTTTTTTATTATTATTTTTTTCCATGCATTGGTCATAGAGCTCATTGTAGCGGTGCCTCGGGTGTTGAAATAGATTTACTGCCCAGGTTCACAAGTACTCCGTCTTCAGTGCGTATATACAGTATGTGTACGTGGTTCATTATTGTAACACGAAAGCACATTAAAATACGCACGCAGATTTCCTTTGCTCTGATACACGATGCTCTTGCCCGGAGAGAGTGCGTGCACTAAAACGTGTCTCCTCCATAGACTCTCGCTCAACTTGTCTCTCATAACTCTTTCTACTGCATGCTCATGCGCTAGATATTAAATATTTTCTCACCTTTCTATTTCTAACCTTTTCTGATCACATCTTTACCGCGTGCAGTGTGAATGTTCTGATTCGTTAACATGGGCTCGAAAAAAATCACAGACAGAGTGTGTGAACCTGGAGTCCTGTTCTGTTCTCACGCTCCATTTAGGCGCGCTGCATTCTGATTGGTTCAGATAACATACTGCGGGAGGTCGGGCCATTGAAAATCAGGCTATAAAGAGATTAAGAAATCACGCACACTCAAATCGTGATTTTATTACAATTTCGATTAATCACACAGCGCTAATTTTAACATAGTTTAACATAAATGCTCTGATTTCTTTAAACACTGATTAAATTAAATGTTTATATATATATATATATATATATATATATATATATATATATATATATATATATATATATATATATATAAAAAAAATCAGAGTACTTATTTGAAATGGAATGCTTGATAAATTTAATCCATCCTTGCTGAATAGAAGTATTAATTTTTGTTTCTAAATCTTACTAACCCCCCAACTTTCAAACAATAGGCTCATAAAGACTCTAACCTACTCTTTACCTTATTTTCAATGAACAACCCCCCCCCCACCCCCCACCACAAATGAATCTCTCAGGGAAGACAAAAGATCTTAGTATAAGGAAAATGTAATGAAACCTCCACAAACTACACTTCTCTGTAGTACAGGTTTTTCTTTCTACATAACCTCTAAGTACCGAATGTAATACACACACTTGTTGTGTAAAATATGTTTTCATAGAAATTGAATGTATTGATAAAATTCCAGACGTGAATGTGCATCAAATTTGTAATATATGTAATATATCTTTCTCTTTGTGGAAATATATTGGTGGTCTTAATAAAATGTCCTTCTGTTTCCTATAATCCTTTCACAATTTTCGTTCTTTTGTGCATTAGTCTACCTGTGTTTGCATGTTGTAGTATTGCTATATCAGTTTCATTTTGATATGGAGTTCTTATAATTGGTAGATGAGTTGAATTTCCAGGATGGGTTTCACTTATTTTACTATGCATCCTTTTGTGTTGTCCGGAGGCCTGTGTCCTTTATCCCAGTTTCAACTTATTCCAATTTTCACATCATTGTCTGAGCTGGCAGTGTTTTGCAGCATGAGTATAGAAGAAATCAAAGCGGTGATGTGACCTAAATTCGGTCACATCACAACACAGTCATCATGATTTGTCATGCTTGTTTGTCAGCTGTTTCTGAGAGTCTTCTTTGGTCCTCCTGTTCTGTGTCTTATGACCCGTAATGTTCTGTATGTACATGATTTATGTATAAAGCATCTTAGAGTAGCAGAAGTATCAACTTGATTAAAATCATCAGAATAGAGAGCTAATCTTCCTACCTCCCCAAAAGATTGCAATTCTTATAACTCTTTTCTGATTCATCCCTACTTTGTATTCAATTGTTCTCCTATCCTTGACTATAAAGCTTGTGTCATAATGCAGTCACGTAGTCCCTAGCAGTGGCAAATAGATTTTTGCACTTTCTGAAGACAGTACTGAGGTTTGCTTGTCTCTGCTTACTTAGTTGCCAACTTAGTTGTTAAAATGTGCTTTTCCAGTTTTTGCTATTGTGTTCTGAATGGTTTAAATTATAACATTTCACAATATTATAGTTTTTACTGTACGTTACTGGAATAATTCCAAAACATAAATTCAATAACTCTTACTGATCCAACACTTTTGACTCTCTATTTTTCGTGCTGTATATTATATTGTTGTAAAGCCTTTATTTTCTATATAGGCTATAGATTTTATTTTTATAATTAATCCAGAATTAAATTTTTTATAGGTCTTTCAAGTTTTAACATGAAACTAATTATCACAGTATCTGTATTGACCACAATTTTTTTTCGGTGCATCCCTAATTTATTGACATTTTAATAACATCCTTTCACTTTAACATTGAAAATCGTCAGTGTGAACACCCAATTGGGGTTTGTTTAAACCCTTAGCATAGTCATAGTGATGCTTGCTTTAGTTCTCACGATTATATTGCTGGTTATTAGTTGCCATAGAATTTGCTTTTATTCCTCAGGTATGTGTCTAATTGATCAACACGGATGCATCTTTGTTATTAACCTAAGCACTTCTGTCATATAAATGATTTCTGTACAGAGCATATGCAGTGTAAATCCTTATCTTGATGGATGAGAGCTCTTTGGTAAATACATTCACTTTGAGTAAACTGTAGCCGGGACTCTAAATGTGGGTCAGACTTGTCAAGCTCCGAACTGCGGTCGTTCCGTTCAGTAGCCTATATCATTACTTTGCCATAATTCAAAGCTCGTCGGCTGCTCTGTGCAACTCAATAAGCTGAATCACGTCACTCATGACATTTGTAAAGCCTGTGGGGGGCATGAACAGACCGAGCCCTCTTTTTCAGCAGGATGAAATGATGTTTTTTGTCCCCGTCTCCTCAGGCCCACTGGTTGTCAGTAAGATGTCGGTCATTTGGGCTTTACTCGCACTCAGAAAGCTGCAGGTGAGGGAGCACTGACCTACATTACTGTAGTACAATAACCTATTTTTCCACTCCTGAAATTGTATCCTGATATTTTTGTTTGTTTATTGTCATAGAAGCACCAGGTGCATCCGTTGATGGTTTGTCCTATAAATCTGGAAATGAGTTATATAAAATTTTGTGCAGGTGCATTATTATAAAATGAATGATTGTGAAAGTGTTTGTGTGATACTTTAGAACTAAATTTCCAGCTCAAGACATTCAGTTCCAGTTGTTTTCATTACGTTACTTATTCAACTGTGTTTTAATTATGCATATCTTAGTTCAATGAAAGTCGGTGAGGTTCAGTTTAGTTTTAGCCCCACTGGGTATCTTCTTTTAATAAATCTAGTTATATAATTTTATTAATGCATGTGAAAGTTTCAGTGTGATTCTTTAGAGCTAAATATCCATTATTCTGTGAAATAATGGATACAAATTAAATTCTGTCATTAATTACTCACCCTCGTGTCATTCCAATCCTGTAAGACCTTCTTTTTAAAATTTGTTTCCATTACAATGAAAGTCAATGGTGTCTAGTGTTGTTTTAAACCCTGGTGACTTTCATTTATTGAAAGAAAAAGAAAAATATCTTTGCGTTCCACAGAAGAAAGCAAGGTATACAGGTTTGTAATGACAAGATGGTAAATAAATTATGACAGAGTTATTATTTTTGGAGGACCTATCCCTTTAAGTAATGATTTTCACACAGTGTTATTATCCCACAGATGCATTGACAACACAGGACATCCAATTTACATGTGTTCTATTATTTGATAGCACAAATTCAAACTGGTGATGTGACTCACTGTTCTGAACATTGGGACCTTTGAAATTGAAATGCACCCAAATGAACATCATTTCACATCTTTCTTTTTTTCTCCTTGGAGCTCTGTGTGTTGGCAGAAGTGCTGTAGGGTACTGAGATTTCATCAGAAATGATGAAATAATGAAATCTCATTGAATCGCAGCACTGCCTAACATCAAGGGGAGGTAAGAAAAGACAGGATGCATCCCTTTGAGAATTGGTTGACAAGTTTTTGAAATTAAAAATGAGAGAAAATGAATGCGCAGTAGGACAATATATAAGATATGTGATATCAAGTTCTATTGTTGTTCTTAACTTTTTTAGATAGATTATAAAATAGCAAAAACATAAGGATTTACAATGAGTGAATGTTCAGACCAGAACATCACAAAGACAGGTGTGCTCTAATGAACATATTTAGAGACCATACTCATAGATATCTTGAAAAATCTCATTAATAATGCAAATATTCATGCGTTTCGTTTCAATTCAAATAACAATTTCTTAGTGTTTTTCTTGTTGTGGGAAATATTGGCTTCCACATCTATGGTATGTGGGGGATCTCTCGAATTTGTAAGTATATATATATATTTTTTTGGAAAGTCAGTTAAGCCTCACTTAGTGATGGATATCATTGGGTTCCTTGCCAGATTAAATGAAAGCCGTGCATTGTACCCAAAACTAAGTTTCAAAATTTAAGAAATCATTATATGCAATCTTCAGACAAAGCGCAATTCTTCTCATCATTGTCACTCATTTATTGATACTGGTAAAGTCAACATAAAATAATTACTGTAACCTTTTTTAATACAATAATGTGTCATTACAAGACAAAAAAAATGTGGGACAGGACATAGTTTTATCCATCTGGAATTAAATGGCTTTGTGAAAAGTAGACCTTATGTTCTAGAATAGATCCTGATGAAAGAAAAGTATTTTTTTAATAAAGATATTCATACTTTTGCACAGACCCATTCATTTGAACAAAATTATAGTAAAGACATATCTTTTTTAAGGATCCTTCGATGAATCAAAATTAATGTTTCTCGAGCATCAAATCAACATATTGAGATGATTTCTGAAGGATCATGTGACACTGAAGACTGGAGTAATGAAGCTGAAAATGCAGCTTTGCTTCTAAGGAATAAACTACATTTTAAAGTATATTCAAATCGAAATGTTATTTTAAATTGGAATATTTCATAATAACAAATGATTTGTTATAATTTAAATCAAATAAATACAGCCTTAAGGACAAAAGCATAAACAAATAGTACTGCCCCCAAACTTCTGAACAGTAGTGTAAATTGGAGAAGAGATCCGATCTGATGAATGTGTGTGTTATCAATAGCCTGCTGTTCTCACACATGTGCTTTCAGCTTGTTGAGTCACCGCTCACCATAATGACTGAACGCTGGCGGTCTGTTCCCATGTCAGTATGTAGGAGGAAATGGGGACATGGTGACAGAAGTATCACATCTATGGATCTCAGCCCAGACTGTGAGCCTCTAGCATTAAAAGGGTCTTTGAATGTCCTTGATTTTCTCATGTAAACGCCATATTTCAGGTACAGCTATCTCCGTTTCACTGACCTTTAAAGGTCAACAAATTAAGGTGTTTCTGTTATATAGGTTTCATAATCTTTCCATCACTGAGAAACGCTGCCGGAGCTGCGAGTGCGAGTCTCATGAGGTAACATCACACACTGCTTTCTGAAAGCTGACTGTGAAGACAAAACGCAGCATTCTTCAAATAATTATCTAATATTGCACTGGAGGCTTGAGTAAAGAGTGATCGCAATATGAGATGAAATATTCATGTCTGCAATTGATCTTCTCTGGCACCTTTTACTCTAACAAAACGCTCTTTAGCATATAACATATATATGCGTGTGTGTGTGTTCATAAGTTTGGGGTCAGACTTAATTTTGTCCAGTTACACAAAATGGTCTTTATATTACAATTTGTGTGTGTGTGCGTGTTACTGTTTTTAAGTTTGGGGTCAGTAAGATTTATTCCTTTTAAATATTTATATATATTTTTTTCTATACATCAAAGAATCCTGAGAAAATGTGCATATATTTTAGGTTGTAATAATATATCACAATATTACTGTTGTATTTTCAAAAACATGAGAAAAATTGTGCCAACCCCAAACAAAGCGTAAATGAATATATTTTAACTTTTGCATAATAAAACCAGGAATGTGCATTTTATAACTGAATATCACTAAACTAAATTGCACTGCTTTTATTTCGTTGTAAGCACAGATTATATAAATTAACTGTATTTTGGCCTTTGGGTTGCTGCTGCTTTAATTCGGATCTGATGGACACGGGACACATGCAGGTTGGTAATGGAAATGGGAAATGTTCCCTGAAGCAGATGGAGTTATTAGTAAATGGGGCAAAGACGGTTCTGAGTGCATGATGGGCTGTAAGGAGTATATACGCTAGTAAAAATTATGGTTGGATATGTATTTCACAGTTGCCTAGATTCACTCAGTCTGCCTGTTAAACTATCAAACAAAGTTGAACTTTATATGTTGAAAAAAGTTGATCTGTTATAGGAATATAATTATACACATTCATGCTCCTCCTTTGTTCGCATCAATTATCTCATGTACTTTAAAATGAGTCACTGTCACAACATCGCTGACCCTGCTGTCCTGGCCAGCGTTACTCTGATCGCTTTATTGTGTGGAATTGGCATCGTGGATGATATTGATGCTTATTTCAGAGTCTCAGAGTCTGCAGGTTCTCTGTGATGACTCATGGAGCTGTTGCTTGTGGTTGAACATCAGAAATGTGTCATATAATGTAGGTCAGTGTGACGGTCTGGGATAAACCACTTATGCTCCCTTGTGGCTCTTGCAGACATGATAGTTGGGAAATCAGATCTGCTGGAGGCAGATATAATAGGTATCAGTAGAGAATCCCTGCTGAAATACTCAGATGTTACAAATAATACACCGTCTTCCGTCGACATTCCACCTTTTCTTTAATCTTCTGTCAGATGCACCTCTTTAATCCACCTTTCAGATAGATCATGTAGCGATCCAGATGGATATGTTGAGTCTTTACCCTTATTGGTGTTCATTCATCAGAAAGGAGTTTGTTGTTCAACAGTAATATAGGCCTAAAACTAATGCAATTTTAATGTAAAGTACAATGTATATAATGTGTTTATTGTGTGTGTATATATACGGTAGGTATCATAAAGTGTTAAAAATACAACTGAGCAGTGTTCAGATATTAAATATCTTTAAAAAAAAAAGAATGGAATGTTTTATTCTCTGTACTTTGAATAACAGTTTTCTCTGTAATTCTTTTATATTCTCTCACTTACTTCAGTTTCTCTTTCTTTCTGTTTTTCTACAGTATCTTTAACAAACGCACTTGTCACAGAATCAATAGATGGCTTTCTGGTTTCACATTAAAGCTCGTCTTGTTCTGTCTGTGAGATGAGACCATGATTATTTTTTTGCACATTTCTGTACAGACACAAACATTGAATTGTCACAATGGGAATCTGCTATTAAACAGCATATCATAGGCTTTTCAGCTCAATTAAATTGGTAAGACATGTACAGTATGTGAAAAAAACATGAAATTATTTTGTTTCCAATTTTCCCCCAGCAACTATTGAAATTAGAATAGAATGTGAAGGGCACTATTCACTAAAAAATATCTGTTTTGAACTAGGTATGCAAAGAGGATTCATACAAAACCACTGCTATGACAAAAACCAGCATTTGTGCAACTGGACTATTCTACTACTGGATTGACTGAGATATTACCCTCGCAAACACTTTCCTATATAACATCAGTATTTATTATTGATATTTCAAATTTATGTCATATATTGTATATTTTATCAGTTTGATTGTTATCTCAATTCCTTGCAGCGAGTTGCCTTGTTTTGAAAACTCTATTGTTGATGGATAGTTAGACAAACCTTAAAGATAAGCATTGATTATACTTTTGCATGTATTTTTTGTCTGTTAGTTCTGTAAAAGTCTTCGAGCAGATGTATCACGCAGTGGGTGGCTTCAGCATCACACAGGTCAAGCTTTCACAGTGATTACACTAGAAGCTTCTGTACAATCTCTCGGGACACACTGTGTTACACAGAGACTCGTTCAGGAATCTGATGGAACAAGACCATCTGCTTTACCATACAGAACGAAAGCCCGTCTCACATTACACAGGACATGCTGTGTCATTTTTGTCACTGTTATTATGCACCGTAACTATTAGTTATAATTATGTAGCTTTCACAGCAGTTATATGCAGTAATTATTCATGGAAGTCATTCATGCTTTGAATTTGTGAGACATCTGATGTCTCATGATGTGTATGACCTGATTATTAGTCTTTAGTGAGTAATGATTCATATCTGACCTTCTGACATCAATCCGCAGATACAAAGAGAGGCATTTTCAGGGCTAGATGGCTTATGATGGGTCTTTTTTTTTATGAAATCTCATTTATTGTTTACTGCAGATTGTGTTCCAGTTAGATTCTCTGCAGTGGGATTATTGAGTTCGTTAGGTTCATTTTGTGAGCATTGTGGGTTATTGGAAGTTTAGTAGTCCAGGCTAATAGCCCAAAATACAGACAACCCCAAAACACACTTGCTATTGTTTCAAAAGCGACAACACGTGCAAGCACGTTTGTGCAAATCGCTCCAGCATTCATCTCTCAGTGACAATGACTTTTTTTTTTTTTATGAATAGTGATATTAGAGTTCACTGGGTTTCAAATGAAAACACATTTTCCAACACTGTAAAAATATACTATTTGGAAATTGTAAATAAAACTGAGTATTGGAACATTTTACAAGAAAACAATTTTCAGATTTTTTAATTCACATTTAATTCAGTGTGTTAAATGATTTGCTATTGCTTTGTATTTGTTTGTAGAATTTACTAGTAATTTCTACGAATTTAAAAGTAGCTTCAAAGTTAGACACATGGATGGATGGATGGATGGATGGATGGATAGTTTCTGAGTAAAAATAGTTTTAAAGAAGCTTCAAAGATTTAAAAAAATTCAGAAGGATGGATGCATGGATGGAGGGAAGGATTTTTATTCATCTCATCTTAATTAATTCATTATATGGACCATGACTGAAGAATACTTCATTACCCAAAATACATTACGTGTGTTCAGTTTCATTGAATTTCTATTCAGTAATAACAGTAATAATTCTTCTTAAGCCATTTCACAGTTCAGCTTTCACTCTAGATTTATTCTTTTTATGTCATACTAAAAGGAAGAATACATTTGAAAGTTCAAGTCGATAAGTGCATCTTAACCCTGTCCTTGTTTGCAGATAAAAGATGCTAAATAAAGAGACTTTCTTTCGTCCTCTCTCATTCATTCATTTCCTCCACTCTAAACTCTTCAGGGTTGCTCACTGTATTGTCTCATCCACTGACACACATTTCTGAATCGATGACCTACATAAATTCTCTTGTTATGTTCTTAGAGGACCCCCTCCCCTGATATCTTGCTTTCATTTCTCTCTGTCCAATTGATTGTTTTATTCCATTCCAACTTACAGGTGAACAGCAAAGAGGATTGTTTAATCATTCTGATTCCATTAACGAGTCCGTAAATACTTTTGAGAAGGCACCAAATACTTGTGCTATATTGCCTAATACTAACTGGCACATACAATGATTGAGCTAACGTTGAGCTCTGATTCATGTTATTTGTTTAATGACCCACTTTTTTAGCCAATCAGTAAAATATGAATCACATATTGGGCTTATTTCTTAACCCAGCGGTGAAAATATATTTTTTATTTTTACAACTAAGTAAAATTAGGTTGTTTAATTTAGTTTCAGACTAGTTTTTCTAGATTTTTATTTTATTTCACAATGTGGGAAATTAATTTGCAAGTATTTCATCTTCAAAATCAACCTTTGAATATGTGTTTGCAGTGTGCGTACACAATCACCCTACAATGATAAAAATCCACCCACTCATTTTTTAATCCCCATAAATCATAAGCAGTGTCTCAGAACAAGCTGTTCTCAGAATCTGTAAAAGGTGATGTCAGATGTTACAGGCCTGCCCACGACTGTTGACAGATACTTAACTTTTGACAGAGATTTTCTGTTTTTGTTTTATTGTTTGGGTAATATTAACTGCGTAAACCGCAGTATGTACCGTATAGTACACTGCTGTAACACATCTAATATAATCATATGATTTCTTGATGTCCCTTCACAACAATAACTGACTGTTGTGCATTTGTGTGCATTTGACAGTTTAAGTGCAATAAGACACAAGAGAGAATTTAGTTTAGTTTAGAATTTAGTAAAAGGGGGCGGGAAGCAGCAGCTCATTTGCATTTAAAGACACATTCACAAAACCACTCAAAATAATATAATAAATAACCTGTGGGCTGTTTTGAGCTGAAACTTCAAAGACGCGATAACTGTTTTTCATGTCTCCCTTCATTATCTTCTAATGATACCACGCTTCTGCGCTGAACGCACTATTCAGATTCTAATGTTTCACTGAACATCGCGGCTTGAATACACCCATAACAGAAGACAACGCAGCGAGACTGTTCAAGTTTTTTTATTTTAATGTTTGCCTCGCGATGAGAGGAATAAAACATAATTCACCCAAAGATGTGATGAGGATTACCTCAGGATTTGAAAAAATCAATGAAGTGCTTTATTCAGCAGAGATCATAAACATGAGTAAGTCTCTTTTTATTTATATACTTGTATTAGTTTTTACATAATGTGTAAACATTTTACTAGTTTGACTTTTTCCAAACTATAATTCCTGACTAAATGTTTAATCAAGTCAAACATTATGAAGTTTCAATAACAATATTCACTATACCATTCAAGAGCTTGATGTAAATAATATAAATGTAACAAATAAATGTAAATGTAACAATGCTTTTCTTTCAATTTATATAAAAAAAACTTTTCCACGTTAATAATAATAATAATGATACTAATAACAGTAAATGTTTTTTCTTTTTTTGTAGAAAATCAGATTGTTAAAAGTATTTCTGTGTGACTGGAGCAATGATTTGCTTTGAAAGTCAGCTTTGATTGTTCCTAATAAACCTGCAGTTAGCACTCCCAAGTGAATATTAAATATTTTTGTGGGATAATTAAATGTATCTAAATAAACTACAAACATAAAATTATATAGATTTACTTTATCCTCACATTCTTTCTTGTAACTCCTCCCTCTCAGTGGCACAGCTGACTGAGAGGTTCATTATGCAGCTCATTATGCAGGTCTTTGTCTTCTCAGGTGTAAATCACAATGATATTCATGATAGTTGACGCCTAGAAAATTTTAATCAATATATTGTTTTCTGTAAGTGAGTAAACAAGATGATTTTCATGTAATTTAGAAAGAAAAATTATAGGCTACAAGCTCCAGTTCTCAAAAGTCCCGGGAACCAATGTTCTGTATGTGTTGTATTGCCTTATTCAAGTGATTTAACATTTTTAGTTTTTCACTAACCATGCATAACATTTTTTTTCCTCATAAACACAATCATGTACATATCATGTACATACAAGTTCACAAGTTCATCAAACAACCGCAGTAAGAATATTTCATCAAGCACGGTGAGTAATGGCTTCTCCTACAATTGTTATTTGCACCTCTTGCCACATGTACAGTTTATCTATCTCTGTCGCTGATGAGGGATTCACATGTGATAAATGCAGGGAAACAGTTAGGCTGACAGAGAAGATTTCAGAATTAGAGACACGCATCCAAACTTTAATTGAGGACAGTAAGAATGTTAGGGCTCTAGATATGGCTTTGGATGCGTCTAGCTCAGGGATTCCTGTACATTGTCCGGTTCCAGCAGAGCCCCTGCAGCAGGGCAACTGGGTGACGGTGAGGCAGCGTAGTCGTGGGTCAAAACACCGCTCTTCTGTTCCGATCAAAACATTAAACAGGTTCTCCCCACTCAGTGATGCACCCACTGAGAAACCTGATGAAAGTGCTCTAGTTATTGGCGATTCTATTGTACGGAACGTGAATATAGAGACACCAGCCACCATAGTCAAATGTTTACCGGGAGCCAGAGCGCCTGACATCTTGGCAAATTTAAAAGTGCTGGCTAATGCTAAACGTAAATACAGTAAGATTGTTATTCATGCCGGCGCTAATGATGTTCGACTTCGCCAGTCGGAGATCACTAAAAATAACTTTAAAGAGGTGTGTGAACTTGCAAGCACGATGTCAGACACTGTAATATGCTCTGGTCCCCTCCCTGCTTACCGTGGTGATGAGATGCATAGCAGATTGTCATCACTCAATGGCTGGATGTCTAAGTGGTGCCCACAGAATAACATAGGTTATATAGACAATTGGACGAGCTTTTGGGGCAGACCTGACCTGTTTAAAAGAGATGGTCTTCATCCCTCCTGGGGTGGCGCCACTCTTCTGTCTAGAAATATGGCAAATAGTCTTAGTGTTTATACTTGACTAACTGGGGCCCAGGTCAGGAAGCAGACAGACTGGCTAAACCGACCGTCTGCTAGCTGCCTCCCGTCACAGAGGTCAGTTAATTCTCAGCACATAGAGACTCTTTCACCTAGATATCACACTATAGAGACTGTGTCTGTTCCCCGAACTAGAAAATACAAAAAACGTCCAAACCAAGTTAAGGTTAACAATTTAATTGAGGTTCAACAAATAAAAAACAAATGCAATATGGATAAACAAATGATAAAGATTGGCTTATTGAATATCAGATCCATTTCTACGAAAACACTTTTTGTAAATAATATGATAACTGATCATAATATAGATGTGCTCTGCTTGACAGAAACCTGGCTAAAACCTGATGATTACATTATTTTAAATGAGTCCACCCCCCCAAGATTATTGTTATAAACACGAGCCGCGTCTAAAAGGCAAAGGGGGAGGTGTTGCTTCAATTTATAATAACGTTTTCAGGATTTCTCAGAGGGCAGGCTTCAAGTATAACTCGTTTGAAATAATGGTGCTTCATATAACATTATCCAGAGAAACCAATGTTAATGATAAATCCCCTGTTATGTTTGTACTGGCTACTGTATACAGGCCACCAGGGCACCATACAGACTTTATTAAAGAGTTTGGTGATTTTACATCCGAGTTAGTTCTGGCTGCAGATAAAGTCTTAATAGTTGGTGATTTTAATATCCATGTCGATAGTGAAAAAGATGTATTGGGATCAGCATTTATAGACATTCTGAACTCTATTGGTGTTAGACAACACGTTTCAGGACCTACTCATTGTCGAAATCATACTCTAGATTTAATACTGTCACATGGAATTGATGTTGATAGTGTTGAAATTATTCAGCCAAGTGATGATATCTCAGATCATTATTTAGTTCTGTGTAAACTTCATATAGCCAAAATTGTAAATTCTACTTCTTGTTACAAGTATCGAAGAACCATCACTTCTACCACAAAAGACAGCTTTTTAAGTTATCTTCCTGATGTATCCGAATTCCTTAGCATATCCAAAACCTCAGAACAACTTGATGATGTAACAGAAACTATGGACTCTCTCTTTTCTAGCACTTTAAATACAGTTGCTCCTTTACGCTTAAGGAAGGTTAAGGAAAACAGTTTGACACCATGGTATAATGAGCATACTCGCACCCTAAAGAGAGCAGCCCGAAAAATGGAGCGCAGCTGGAGGAAAACAAAACTAGAGGTATTTCGTATTGCTTGGCGGGAAAGTAGCATATCCTACCGAAAAGCATTAAAAACTGCTAGATCTGATTACTTTTCTTCTCTTTTAGAAGAAAACAAACATAACCCCAGGTATTTATTCAATACAGTGGCTAAATTAACGAAAAATAAAGCCTCAACAAGTGTTGACATTTCCCAACACCACAGCAGTAATGACTTTATGAACTACTTTACTTCTAAAATCGATACTATTAGAGATAAAATTGCAACCATTCAGCCGTCAGCTACAGTTTCGCATCAGACAGTGCACTATAGACCCCCTGAGGAACAGTTCCACTCATTCTCTACTATAGGAGAGGAAGAATTGTATAAACATGTTAAATCATCTAAACTTACAACATGTATGTTAGACCCTATACCATCTAAGCTCTTAAAAGAGGTGCTTCCAGAAGTCATAGGTCCTCTTCTGACTATTATTAATTCCTCATTGTTATTAGGACATGTCCCCAAAACCTTCAAACTGGCTGTTATTAAGCCTCTCATAAAAAAGCCACAACTTGACCCCAGAGAACTAGTTAATTATTGGATGACGAGTAATTTCTTACTGCTAAATTCAGAAAAAACAGAGGTGTTAATCATAGGGCCTAAAAACTCTACTTGTAATAACCTAGAACACTGTCTAAGACTTGATGGTTGCTCTGTCAATTCTTCGTCATCAGTTAGGAACCTAGGTGTGCTACTTGATCGCAATCTTTCCTTAGAAAGCCACGTTTCTAGCATTTGTAAAACTGCATTTTTCCATCTCAAAAATATATCTAAATTACGGCCTATGCTCTCAATGTCAAATGCAGAAATGTTAATCCATGCATTTATGACTTCAAGGTTAGACTACTGTAATGCTTTATTGGGTGGTTGTTCTGCACGCTTGGTAAACAAACTACAGCTAGTCCAAAATGCAGCAGCAAGAGTTCTTACTAGAACCAGGAAGTATGACCATATTAGCCCGGTCCTGTCCACACTGCACTGGCTCCCTATCAAACATCGTATAGATTTTAAAATATTGCTTATTACTTATAAAGCCCTGAATGGTTTAGCACCTCAGTATTTGAATGAGCTCCTTTTACATTATACTCCTCTACGTCCGCTACGTTCTCAAAACTCAGGCAATTTGATAATACCTAGAATATCAAAATCAACTGCGGGCGGCAGATCCTTTTCCTATTTGGCGCCTAAACTCTGGAATAACCTACCTAACATTGTTCGGGAGGCAGACACACTCTTGCAGTTTAAATCTAGATTAAAGACCCATCTCTTTAACCTGGCATACACATAACATACTAATATGCTTTTAATATCCAAATCCGTTAAAGGATTTTTAGGCTGCATTAATTAGGTAAACTGGAACCGGAACACTTCACATAACACCGTACTTTCTACATCATTAGAAGAATGGCATCTACGCTAATATTTGTCTGTTTCTCTCTTGTTCCGAGGTCACCGTGGCCACCAGATCCAGTCTGTGTCCAGATCAGAGGGTCACTGCAGTCACCCGGATCCAGTACGTATCCAGACCAGATGGTGGATCAGCACCTAGAAAGGACCTCTACTGCCCTGAAAGACAGCGGAGACCAGGACAACTAGAGCCACAGATACAGATCCCCTGTAAAGACCTTGTCTCAGAGGAGCACCAGGACAAGACCACAGGAAACAGATGATTCTTCTGCACAATCTGACTTTGCTGCAGCCTGGAATTGAACTACTGGTTTCGTCTGGTCAGAGGAGAACTGGCCCCCCAACTGAGCCTGGTTTCTCCCAAGGTTTTTTTCTCCATTCTGTCACCGATGGAGTTTCGGTTCCTTGCCGCTGTCGCCTCTGGCTTGCTTAGTTGGGGTCACTTCATCTACAGCGATATCGTTGACTTGATTGCAAATTAAAACCGACACTATTTCAACTGAACAGAGATGACATCAATGAATTCAATGATGAACTGCCTTTAACTATCATTTTGCATTATTGAGACACTGTTTTCCAAATGAATGTTGTTCAGTGCTTTGGTGCAATGTATTTTGTTTAAAGCACTATATAAATAAAGGTGATTGATTGATTGATACGTGCTGCTCACGTATTATTATATCCCAGTATGTCCTGATTACAGTGAGACTAGATTTTAGCCATTTAGATGTGTATAAAAGAACTGAAAAAAGCACAAATGTCAGAGCATGACAAAACTTCTCCAAATATACCCGCAGACCTCAGAGGGTTAAAGGTCAAAAATCTGTAGCTGTGAAAAATATTTAGAATTTTTATCAGTATATAAACATTTATTGATTTTCTACAACAAAAACGTGATCATATATATACATATACATATACATGTACATATATGTGTGTGTGTGTGTGTGTTAGAGTAAACAGCTATTTGTTTGATGTTTTTGTTGTCTAAGGTTTATCTGATGTGTCAGTTTTCTTATGTGCCTGTTTTGCATATGATTTTTGGCCTAATAATATCCTGTATAGATAAATAGAAACATCATATTGTGCAATATGGTGATCTGCACCAAACCACCAAAGATTACCGATGTGAGGCATCAAGTATTGACCTCTTTAATTGTCAGGTCGGATAAAGTTTGGATGGCAAGGAAAGCAACATCAATGTTATTAGCTATTTACTGTGACATTACACAGAACAGGTGCAAGCTACTGATTACAGATTGTATTATAATTTTTTGTTGTTGTTAATTAGTGGTGCATAATAGTAAGGAATGAACTTTCATAACCCCTAAGCTTGAGTATCAAACGTTTCTATGCATTTTCTGCACCTTTTGTGCTCCAGACGACTTATTTTCCCTTAGGCATACAATAAACATAGATTTATTCTACATTTGCATCATTAAAATGCATTTGATGTCTCTTTATTTGTTATTCATTTCATTTAAATGGCTATTTCACGTCTTTTTTGTTCACGTCTAGAGAAGTTCACGTCTAGAGAAATTGAATTACACAGCTGAATAATTTAGTTCAGAGATCTGAAGCCTTGGAAACACAATCCTTCAGACTTCTTGAGGTCAGTTTTATCAAGTATACGCTTGGTTACAGCTGTAGACGGAATGAACCCAGTAGCCCCAAACCCACAGACAAAAGAACTATAAAAGTCACCTGTGCTTTTGTTCAAATCGTGCAGACTGTAATGAGGAAAGGCAAAAATGGTTTAAAAAAAATACTGACATGCCGACTTTGAAGTACTCATTATACGTTAACAAAGCAAAGACAGGAATAAAACAAGCTTTTCATGCAAAAGTGGGTTAGATGATTCAAACTGAAGCGTAGGGTTGTGGATAAAAGAGAGCTGCAGCAAAGCTTCAGTTTCACTCATTTAATAATAATAAAAGCAGTCAGATCTGACATCTAAGCGCAGACATTGATCAGGCAGTCAAAGTTGAACGGCGGGATCAGCTACAAAGATAGTTTCCCTTTCACAAACACTTCCTTCATTTCTCCACACATGGAAGATGAGTTTCAAACACAGCTGGGTGTTTTTCTTCTTCTTCTTCCAAATATAAGCCCCGTTTCCACACTATTACTGGTTTATTTAACTTGTTGGCTAACAATTTTCAGAAAGTGTATATACATGCACTGAAAGGCGTGGAAGTCTGCTTTTCACCATGCCCCTACAAGACTATCCACAGTGGTTTGATAAGATTCAGGACGGGTATTCTGACTGCCTTTTTTGCCTGTATTTTAGCATTGCTGGGATTAAAGTTTTAGCTTCGTGAAACACTCCGTGGTCAGTTGTTCTTCAAGGTGAATATTGAGGTTTGCTGTCACTTCTGCTGCAGCTGTTCTATTGTTTGGACATGATTGGTTTCAATGTACAATGGTCCCTCTCATTAACTTTCCATTTTTTTGCCCACTATTCTTCTTCACTAATGAAGTCTTGCCATCTTTTGTGAATTCATTCATAACCATTGCACTTAAAACACCAAATAATTGGGCTGTTAAGGATACAGATGTTTCTGCTAAACAGGCTCCTATGATTTACCATTTTTGGAGTCACCCATTTCACCAAGCACTTGGTGTACTAAACACTATATTAAACTGACGTACAAACTAGAGAGTAGACAGTAGAAAGATAAATAAAAGATAAACGCATCTTTTTTTCAACTGTAGCCTAAACAAATGATATTAACCCCTGTATGTATTAATTGCGGTCCACATATTAGTGCAATGTAAAATCCATATCTAATCGATTCTATTAGGGCACATTCTCGATCTCGACTGCCCCTGCATGGTTGTCCTATATGTTTCTAGGTTAGCTCAAATCACTGAACACACACTGTGTTTGTGAGTTGTCAGCTTTATGTGTGTTGGTAATCATCGGAACGCTGGATCGATATTCCCTGCCTCCAGGCGAGAAAACTGGGTCATGGCGGCATCTTTTCTTTCCATAAAACTCATCCTTATTCTAACTGAACTCTGAATTAATTCCATTTGGGTACGATACTGTACAATTCAATTAAACTGTTGTTTTGATTAATCCTTGCTATATGTATATATAATAATCTGCTTTTGAAGAACAGTGTGATATAGTCTGATTCCAAACCCCTGCTCACCATCCCCCTGCCGATGTTAATTAGCACTCGGGCAGACGAGAGCTCTGCAGAATGCCAGCTAATTTGAAGGGCCAGAGGGCTGGGCCAATGCACTTTAGCCCTGTAATTTTCCACAGTGTGGCAGCCGTTTCCTAGAACAGCCATTCTGTACTGTACAAAGGAAGAGGATGCAGGGATCTCCACGCTACCCACTCACAGATCACTTCATTCAGGGCCATGGTGACATTTGATGTAGTTTGTTCAAAAGGGATGAACATATAGTACACTTGTTTTTGTTCTGTACAGTACAGTTCTGTATAGGGGCCTGAATCCAAATGCGGCCGGCTGTGTTCATTTATGATTTGCATGTCATGCATTTAAAAACATGCAAAGCATTATGCATAGTAGACATGAAGAAGATGACGAAAGCCCAGTGTTATCATGTTTGTTTTTATTTCTACAATTTATGAGCTGTGAAAAACATGCTTTTTCCGTATAATATCCTGTGGTCAAAATAAAAACCGTTGTTGTCCGTTGTTGTCAACAAACATCAGATATAAAAGCAATGAATCAACAGTAAATTACCAGCAATTTCGAGCACCTTATTATAGTACTTTCTTTGAAATCAGTCTTTCCAGCCAATCAGTGTCCATTGTGAATGAGTATTTCTCATTTATTTGAAATAGAAAACTTACAGTTCTTCTTAGAAGCACTCATGGTTTTCATTTTAGTAGATTAAAAACATTGAATTATGGTTTTGAGGTATTGCTGACATCAGATGCAGCTCATTGAAAGTAGATGTGTCTTCAAGGCTAATAAATCAATACTGTTTCTTATTCATTCTTTTGTTTTATTTGCCTCTGTTCTTCCTTCCATTGTCACAGCCTAATGACCTCCAAGAAGGCACAATAAGAATTAGCACTGACATTTTTATTGAGAAAACGTGTAGCCCCTTAAAATCAGCCTCTGTCTAAAAGATATGCATTATCTGGTCTTTATGGAAGTATCTGCATTATTTTTTTTAGCAAAGCCCCAGAGGTGAATGAGACCTAATAAAGTGGACAAAATGGGAAATCTATTGAAAAGTAAAGTGAAATTGTGTTGTGTCCTAGCAAAAGGTCACTGCATGGTCTACTCAGCCATGCATGGTGACAGCCACTAGTTACCCAGCTCCCAGAGTGCCTTTTATTAAACTCTTAGCATTGCACTTTCTGATATCTTTAAGACTGAGAATTGAGTTGGTATAGAGAAGATAAATGATATGTAACTAAAGGATCCTTAAGTCTTCTGAAGACATGCTGTAAAGTAATAAGTTGAATATAGAACCGAGTAATTGAGTAGTTCTAAGCCAGTCTTTATTCACAACATTTACAAACATCAACAGCGTGAATGGAGAACGCTATGATCTGAGCTGTTTTTGGTGTGCGTCGTGGGATTCGAGATAATGGAGATGGAATGTAAATGCACAATTTACATGATTGAACGAGCATAAAAAAAAAGACTTAATCTTCTATGACAACTTGCATTGTTATTTATCATTGAGGCTAAGAAAGCAACACAACGCTGCAGACAACAGGTAGCTAAATACTGCTATTATTGCTTTTTCCATGTTCATGGAGTAAATATTTTCACATGGCTTTTTAAAAATGTCTGGTAGCCGGTGTTTCATATGCATTTGGCCAATCAGTGTACACATGCATCACTGGTTTCTATAGAACTGTTTTAGACCCCACTCTGGAGTAGGAGCAAATTTAGTTCCCCAAAAGGAAGATCCTGGAACTAAATGCATTCAAAAACACTTCTGCCAGTAGTTCTAGGAACTATGAAAAGGTTCCTTCGAAACGGTGCGAAAGCCCCTGTTGAGTTCCTTCAGAGTCATGAATGAATCAACTGATTCATTAAAAAGATAAAAATAATAATTACAATGATTCATGCACAAATCTGAAATGGCTGCTTCTGCTATGAATGTCAAGGAAAGCACCACTTTTATGATGCTTTATGCTGCTTTTGGTTCTGAAGCCATGAGGAGTGTATTCTAACTTAAATTTAGACAACACAAATGTGCGTATTCATTGAATTGCATGGAAAAAAGACACTTATTGGATGAATTATTCCTTTATGCAGGGACTAATTTATGATTCAGTTTTGGTGAAGCATATGCAGATTAGATGACATCACTTCCCAAATTGCTTTCTACAACAATCAGCTATTTTAACACACTGGGTTTTTCACCCAATCTTTTATTCATCATCTGCATGGACAAAAGTGTGTCATAGTGCTCGACTGTATGCCTGCCTGTCTCTTGTTTGATTTCTCAAACCATTGATGGCAGATGAAGCAATCAGAAGGATGGGAGACGAGGCACGTGTCCCGCGGTCCACCTGACGTCTGCGTGGAAATGAGCCACCTCCACAGGTGCCATGGTGACAAACGGTAGCCTTTCATTTTTTAACCTCCATTTTCAGTACATCCAAGCCAGGCAGAAAGAATTATTTTTTCAACAAAAGATGGAAACTAATATGTTCTGAATGGACAGTAACTGGACGAGGGAGAAATAGGTCATGAAAAAATGAAATGGAACTTTTTTTTTTTTTTACATTTTAATGCAGTTTTTCCTCGTTTAAATATCTAAAGCGAATAAATTAGGGAATAATTGGGATTTACTTGCGGGATGCAATAGGATCAGTCATCAATATTTAGGCTCATTTTCACAGGAAAGAGAAATGCTGTAGATTTTAAAAGTATATGTCCAGAGTTATTTTTACACTACCACATAGCAGCCAACACCTATTGACTAAAAGCTAAAACAGCGAATTAGATTTTTTTTACATGGTAAAGACGTGTTGTATTGGGATAGACATGTCCGTAAATGTGCTCTGAGCCCCAGAGCAGACACGTGTTGTGGCTTCCACGTGTTTCCAAACAGAATCGTGAACATGGACAATAGATCAGGAGAATTTGAGCTTCACTCTGTTGTTTAAATTGACCGTAAATGCAGTGTTTTTCCTTTTTCTCTCAGTCGTTCTTTATACAGGAGCTGTTGTGTCAGGTAATCAGAGTATTACAGAATCTGTGCAATATGGAAACGTTTGAGAATGTAGAGTCAGGGGACGGCACCAGATGTACAAAAATAGCTCATATCAGCAGATGTTGTTTGATACAGACTAAGCAAGAGCTTACTCTTCATTTATGTCTATCAAATTTTCATTCACTTGTTTGTTCTATCTTGTGTTAGTACTTAGTTTGTTTATCTGTCTGTCTGTCTGTCTGTCTAAATTCAAAATCAGAGAACTTTGAGAATTTACCAATTATAGCTGGTTATTCATATGATATTTTATACTAAATTGGTCAATCATAAAAAGGCAATAAGCAAATATTCAGTTTATATTTAGTGTATTATTGCTTACATGTGCTACTTTTCGAGAATTAAGTCTCTTATGCTCACCAAGGCTGCATTTGTTTGATCAAAAATAAAGTACAAATTGTAGTTGTGTTATATAGTAGTATTATTAAAATTTTATATGTTTTAAACTGTAATTCATTCCTGTGACGCAAAGCTGAATTTTCAGCATCATTGCTCCAGTTTTCATGATCACATTATCCTTTTGAAATCATTTTAATATGCTGATTTGCTGCTCAAGAAACACTTTTTATGTGTTATTAATGTTAAAAAGTTCAGCTGTTTAATGTTTGATATTTTTTTCCCGGTTTCATTGAGGAACAGAAAGTTCAAAAAGCTTATTTATTAATGGAAATTATACCAAAGTCTTCTTGTCACTTCTTGATCAATTAAATAAATTTTTGCTTAATAAAAGTATTAATTTCTTAAAAAAACAAACAAACAAAAAACACAACTATGGAATATATAAAGAATTTATAATTAATTAATTAATGTAATGTAAAATTTTTAATTTTTTAATTTTTTAATTTTTTAATTTTTTAATTTTTTAATTTTTTAATTTTAATATATAAAGAACTTTTCACTTGCACAGTGGATGTTTTGAGGTTCCTAGTGAATGCAAGTTGATAAATGCCCTGTCCAGCATGTGCTCAACTAATTTAGCCTTAAGAGGGAAGTCATCTGCTTTCCAGAACCTCATCCGGAGAGGGATGTAGAGAGACACATTGGCTGGTTTCTACTGGGTGGCACCAAACCTAATGAAGCTGGCTGGTGTTCTGTTCTCTCTGTGATTGGCAGCAGTTGTAGTGTCTACACATCTTGTCATAAAACCCTATCAGGTTTTGTTTGGGTCCATCAAAAAGCAGCAGAACACTAAAATAACCTGTTTTATTCTTAACATGTTTTTCACCTATTGCCAAATTTAGTCAGTGTTGTGTTCTGATGAGAGCTAATATGTGCACATAGACAAAATTTGCATTGGTTCATGCAGTTGATTTATGATTAAATGTAATGCTTCTATCTATCACTCGATCTAGGAAATTTGCATTTTGTGCTAAGTACTACAAATACATTTACAAATGTCTGATATGCTTAAAGTCAGTAGAACAACTAATTTTGTGCTTAATGTACTTTAATTGTGCAAAAGTACAGCTAAGACCCAAATAAAGATATACTGAAGTATATTTAATTTTGCTTAAGTGGAAGTAATTACACTTTAAATAGCTTGCAGAGATCATACAGTCCTTATTAATAGTGATATTAAAACACATTATAGGCATAATAATGTGCACTGTGCTCCAATATTCCTAATAAAATGTCAATCTAATGTTATATCAGTAAGTCTTAAGCGATATGTCAATAAATATGTTAAGGGATTTGATGTATACTTAGTATGAAAAAAATGTATTTTATTAAACTTGTAACCAGGTTTTCCTTCAAGGCAGGGTCAATATTTCATCATCAGCTCTTCCTGAAATCGAAGTGATAGTATCTGCTGAGAATTAGAGCTGTAACCTCTCAAGGATATCACTCTCTGATAAAACTGCCTGCTGTGTCATTCAGAATCCCATGCACATCCGGACACGAGTGTGGATACAAAAAGGGTTTTTCCTCTGAGAAGAGTGCTGATGTCTGTGTTGTTCCCATGTGTTTTAAAAAGTAAAGCCCTAACTTTTTCACTATAGGGCTTTGGGATGATATGAAATGTTTAATGAGTTTAAAAATGTATGCAGAGTCACGATTAATCTTGAGGAGTTCATTAGATTTAGCCATTTGTAACTGCTTCCTACATGCAGCCTTGAGTTTATTGCATAGGTGTCAGATCGTGTTAAAATGTCATGAAAATTATAGCATTTATGTCTTTTTGTCTCATACCTTAGACACTTTCATAGATTTCTGTTGACAGTTCTGACGTTATTGTTTTTGAACTGTGCACTTTTTGTAGTTCATAATGGTCTATTTGTATTCATCCTGCTGGAGCTGGCAACATTAGAACTTATTTAAAATGCATTAGGCCTGATGCCTGCATCAATGTTTCCACAGACAGCCGATTGCTCTGCAGCGGTCAGATCAATACCGTCACAGGAACAGTCAACGCCTCACTCAACCGTGTGCTTGTATGTCTGTGTTTTTCTGCGCAGTGGCTTCTTTAGAAATTTCCTAGCTGAGTGTTTCTGTAAATACATGATGCTCTTATTCATGCTCTATTTAGATAAATCTCTATAGGATGAATAACTGAGCGTGAGATTGAATGATACAGGGATAAGTGGCAACATTTGAATGCTTTAGAAGGACTTCTGATAAATAATATCCACAATTATTATAATTCATTTTAATGCAGTCACTTTAATTGTAATAATAATGAGGCATTATGAATTTATGACTTTTAATATTTAAAATGTGAATTCATATTTTCATAATACATCGTGTCAGAGTCACTCAGAATACATTAATTAATTATGCACATCAATATTAGCAAATTTGGCTTATTTTGCATCTTCATCCTTACATATGCAGAGCACACACACTTTATCTACTCATAGAAGTTTGACTGGGACATTAATACGTGAACTTTTCTTTGTTCATTATTCATGGTCTTGAATTCCAGAAAGTTGCAGTATTGAGTCAGTTCATGTGAAACACTGATAAATTCTGAATTACGTCTGACAGGGTTTAGAGTCTGTTATTGCGGTGAGTCAGATTTGCTGATGAAAAAACCAAACCTACTTATCTGATTTTTACATTCTTTTTCCAATTCCGGTTTCATGTTCATTCGTTGACATTTTAGTTTTGACATCTCGTAGCCCTACCACTCAGTCTGTCTGGATTATTTATTATTCAATACTGAAAAATATCTGTGAAACATCAGTGCAAGACACTTGAGAAGGCATATATAGTAAGGTCGGTGCTGTTGGTACTGAAGTGTGTGAAGCCTCAATATAAGGCTTTGTGCAGTGGGCTGCATTACGTTCCATAATTCAAACCAGACTCTTGAACTCCAGTGAGACAATGGCAGTTGTACATTATCTGGGTGCAATAACCCCATTAACATCCGGCTGTGCTGTGTGTGTGCTGAAAGCATGAGTCTTAAGCCTTTCTGGCTCTGGTAGTTTGGTTGCAATGCATATTTAAATTACGGCTTTACATTTATGTTTAGTTCATGCGCTAACAGTTGCATTCTTACTAAAGGCTTAATACACAAATAAGTTCACGTGTTTTGTTTGTGATGAATTTCGCAGGAAGCCAAATGAAACCACAGTGTTAGCATAAGCCATCGATTCTCAACTATAGGGGAGACACAACTTGTGTTGATGAAATTGTTAATGTTGATTATGGTAGCACTTTATTTTACAGTCCTGTTCCCCATGTATATACTACGTACTTATTATAGTAATTACAATAACTATGTAATAACTAGGTACTAACCCTGAACCAAGCCCTAAACCCAACCCTACCCCATGTATTTACCTTGTATTACCAACACTTTCTTAGATAAATACACTGTAAGTACACTATAAGTACATGTTAGTACACGTACTGTAAAATAAAGTGCAACCGATATTATAGTACTGTTAATATTGTTACTTATAGTTTTTTTTTGAATATTGTGTTGGAAGGTTGGACCTTCAAAATGGTTGAGAACCATGAACTATTCTGATGCATATCTACTGTCAGTATAAAAAGTGTTAAGTCTGTGAAAATGTAGCAGTGAGTCATAATTCATGTTCATTTCAAAGATCATCTGAATAGGTGAAGAAATGGTTTAAGTAGTCATTAGCTTAAAGAGTCATGAAACATGTAAACACTTTTCAAGAGAATGCTTACAGGTAATTATATATCAGGTAATGTTCATTCATGTTGTTTTCTTCTTGGTTTGAAATCATAAATGTATACATAATAAGTGAATTTTTGTTTACATTAGATTTTCTTTTTTTTACAAAATTCTGGTCTCTAACCATAAATCTTAGGGTCTACGGTTGTGCTCTAGTCTCATAATCGCCAAAAAATATGACTTCTGGAGACTTTTTAATGAAACGTGAGCCCTATAGACTTTGAGTTTGACAGCCCCAGGAAAAAGACATTCATAATGGTTTAAAATGACATGAGAGAGAGTAAATAATGACAGTTTTTTGTAAGAGAGTCCAGTTGGCCCGTTTTATAGCAATTGAATGTATCAGTATTCAAACTGTACTTGCTAGAAAAATCGCAATAGATATATCCTCACTTATGTGTTTTATTAATTCCCCAATGCTCTGAATTCCTGCAGCATACATCTCTGATCAGAGAAGCAGGAAATTGCTGCTCAAACAGATCAGATCCATCAGACAGATTTGAGGAGGCTCTGAAACTGCAGGATTCCAGAATCAGTTTGAACAGACTGTCCTATTCCACAGCCTGAAACCTTGATAGGCCTCATTGAACATAATGTTAATATCTCTAAAGTTCAGAAATGGTGTGTCATTCCAATTTAAATGCTGAACAGCATATTCCCTGATAACTGGTGTCAAGGGAAATCATCTTTCTGTGTAGATAATTTTAGCATGTCCTACAGAAGTCTTGTCGAAAATGAATCAAATTATCTTGATGTTTTGACATTAAAGAGTTGATGAGCTATTAACAAAAGCACACAGACCTTATCTTTCTGTCCAAAAAGACCATCTATTTAAATAAGAAACTGAACACAGAAACTTGCATGAACTAATGACTGAACTTATAGAAAATGGTCATGTAATGTGTGGTTTTACGCCACAAAAATAAGAATAGTTGACCAAAAGGGTTGTCTTAAGTCACAGTGTCACATATTTCCTTTCAGAAGGACATGAGGCCCAGGTGTGTGCAGAAGAGCCGTTTTCATGTTACTTGCACCATCTCAAGGCTTCTTTGTCGTAAGTATGTTTTAAAATACAAAGGCAGATACAAAAAGAAAGTAGGTCAAGGAAGACCTGTTCCTGGTAAATTGTGGACGTGACGTTTGAGATGTCGACGTACTGTACCTTTGTGTTAAGGAAGACCTTCATGGTGAGTTCAACCTATTTGTTTTGTGTCTTCAGACAAACAGCAAGACTTTATTCTCAAGCTTTTTTTTTTTTTGCCCTATTAGAGTATACAAGAAGACGACAAAAAATCTTGCATTAATGTAATCTAGTTCTATGCTTCACACTACTTTCCCTTGGGTTCACATTCCTATTTGCATGTTTGCATTCTTAATCTAGTGATACACTGCATTTTTGGCAGCCTATTTATTTATAAAATCTGAGATCCAAAACAGTGAGGTTAAATTAGCAACTTTCCAATGGTGCATTTTGACTGTCAGTGTCTATTTTGTGCACATAACTTGGTTTAACTACAACAGGTAAACAGGTCAGGTTGTGGGTGCTCAGACTGGATTAACAATATTGATTTGTAGATTTTAATCAATACAGTTTGCTGAACGGACTCATATCTCATGTTTCTTCAACTGTTTCATCTGTGGAAAGACGTCTGTAAAATAGCTTGTAAAAATGTCACTTATTGTTGCATTTCCATCAGGAAAGCAGTGCAATGTTAGTTAGCTAGAAAAAATTATTTTAGAAAAGAGCATTTTTTAAAAATGGTGTGTATTGATGTCTTTCCGTGGTTGAAACAAGATACCCTCTGATATTCATTCATGTTTATTTCACACCAAAACTATTAAAAAGGAAGAGATGATTGTTTCACATGCTGCTTGAACTGAGGCAGAGATCTATCACAACACATTAAAAACTCACAAAATGGTATTTATTGTTTGAATTTCTAAAAAAATGACAAAATTGAAAAGTTAAGACTTTAATTTGTACCTAAAGTAACCTGCTGTGTCTTGTCTGTCAGCAGTCATCAATGTCCTCTTTGCTTCGCAATGTATTTTTCACTGCGTAAGAACATGATGTGTAACGTGAGGGTGTGGTTATTGCAAAGGATCAATTAAAATATTTGTAAAACTCAGTTTTTATTTTAATGTTGATAGAATTTTCCTTTTTCTTTTTTTTAGATAAACTAGACAGAAGAGAAAATGTTGGGCAGTTTTAGCAGGAACTGGAATTTTCTCAGATGCTGAAAGTTTATGTGACCATGTAGAATCCTTGAATATGTAATATTTCACCTCTGATCTTATCAAGGATCCCTCAGTTCTGGATTGATGTGGTGCTTTATATTGTGGTGTGTTTTGTGTAGTGTTGCTCTAGGCTAATCTGTATCGTGCTGTTCATTATCCTGTGTGCCATTTGTGTGTTCCTCTGAGCCGCGGTGTGTGTGTGTGTGTGTGTGTGCTGCATACGGTTGCAGTTACTTAAGAGAGCAGCATGAGAAGATACCGAAGCTCTCCAGGAGACGTGACAGTCATGCTGATCTGCTCTCCGGTGCGGTGATATATCTCTACCTCCCACACTGACAGCCCTTTCCCAGAGGCCCCTCTCTGCCATTTAATATATTTATGCCTGCCTGATGCTCTTCAGACGAGGTGGACATTTATCACGGCCTTGGATATTTTCTGAAGCTGTCAGTTGTTTCTGCCTCTCCTCAAACTCAGACTAAAATCCCAAAGTGGCTTGTATACATTTCTGTATTATCAGTTACACTGAATGATAAATTTGCAATGCTGCTGTGACACCTCTTTGGAAAGAGTTTTCTTTTATTGTAGCTTGAATTAGTTTGCATAGCTGAGCATTGCATTGAGACTTTGAGAACAAAGCTCAAGTACGATACATGTGCAGGTAATCGGAATTTGAATGAGCTTTGGTGTGTGTGACTGACAGTTTATCTATACACGAGGACATCATTCAGGATGTGCCTAATCCCACTTAAATCTCTGCTCTGCCCGTTAAAACGGAAACATCACAACACATAAGTGCAGAAAAAGCAGGTTTTCTTAACTGTCGATGGTGGATGGAAAATGGTGCATCTGCTTGAATCAGCTGGACTGTAGCGTGGCCTGTCAAACGCTGTCTCTCGCTTCATCTCGCTCTCTTTTGCTCTTTTCTGACAGTGGGATTATACCCAAGGCTCAGTTCTCACCAATCATGCAAAGAGGTCCCAACCAACTGGATTTACCAGATTAACTGGATTAGGAGGCCTAACTTGAATCATTTTGGAAAAGAAAAATATCAGTGGCAAGCAGAAGTTGCATTGTGGTTCTGTCACACAACGTGCAAATATAATTTGCACTGTCTGCTCTGTCATTTTGCATAGTGGAAGTGTAGAAATGTAGCATTTCCTTATGTCAGTCATGAGAGAGAAGTTATTTCATGCATTCATGCACATATTGTGCTGTGTGCAAAACTGCTGACTCCTTCACTACATAATGTCACATAGTTCACTATACGAGGAAGGAGTACACAAAATTGTATGAATTGTATTGTATGAACTCCATTATAATATTGCACAGTTTTTATGATATTGTCATTTAATATTTTTAGATGACTTTTACATGAAAAAAAAATTATTTGTATGTATATTATTTAAATGTATTAAATAAATGGACTGATGGATAAATAAATAAATGGATTTTAATTGTAATACTCTAAAAATAGGATTTTGCTGCCTTTGAAAGGTTTAGGAGGATTGGTCTGCTCAGAAAATATACATCCAGGTCATATTTCTTCAGAGGAATAAAATAGGACATTAGAAAATAATGTTTCATTTTGCTCAATGCAATAAATGGTATAGTTTTAATGGTATAGTGTGTTTGTCTCACACATATGTTGTGCAGAACTAAATAAAACAAAACATTGTAATAGAGTCATTTGTAAAGTACTATAATAACGTAATTAGAATTTAATAAGAATAATCAATAGCAAAAATTAAAATTAATAATTGATGAAACCTGCAAAGTAAAACATGTTAAATTACAGCAATAAACTGATGCCACAAATGCAAAAAAAAGAAGAAGATTAAATTAAATACAAATACAAATAATAGTAATAAAAATAATTTTGAAGTTGGCTTTATTTACTTAATACCAATTTTTGATGAGAAAAGTGAATTTGAAAAGTTGTTGTAAAATCTTTAACTTTGTCTGGATGAAGCTGTGGACCTCCCAGTGTGCTTCACAGAGAATGTGTCGTGTGTGTGGTCAGGTGAGAGTGATAAAAATCGCAGCTCTGCACAGAAATGTCATTGGAGTGATTTACTGTCTCTTACTGTGGCGCTGTAGCTCATCTGCTACACTTCTATAAATAGGGTAATGCAGATGCTTTTCCCTGTGACCTCAGAGCTTACAACTGATAAATCCAACTTGTTAGTAAGAAAATGCAATGGTTTGAAGCTGATCTCTGGGATGAGATAAATGTACAGATGCACCATTCTGTTCACCATTTTATACTGTGTGTGCACATTATATGGCATGTGCAGACAGTCAAAACACTGAGAGTTACATTGAAACAGGTGAATCGAGGGCGTGTTTGTTGTTTGTCCTCGGTTTGCCCGGTTGTGAACTTTTCTCCATCATACACACTCTCATAAAGCATTTATTAACTTACCTCCCGCTTCCATTTAAGCCTCTGAGATCACATTAACTCTCTTAAGGAGCTCAGAAGACACACTGTGTAAACAATACTGTCATTGGCCAAAAGATGTGAAGAACACAGCCATAAACTATCCACAAGACTGGCTTGCTGCTGACGTCAGTTCAGTTCACAATCAGCAATGAACCTACGTGCCACTTTCCTTAACACCTGGCCAGCTACAAGTAGTTATGGTAGTTTGGTATCAATAATGATCTGTGATAGAACTAATGAGGTTCTAATGGTGACATTTTCATTTTTTAACTTCTTTTATGTATTATAAATCTAAAATGTATTTTTCTATGCAGATTATGTATGCTGTATGCATGATCTGAAATAGGGTGACAGCATCTAAGTAGAGCATACATTTTTTTTCAAGTTTTATATTTCATTATAATAATATTTAATAATAATTTATTTCATAAGTTTGGGGTCATTAACATATAAGTATTCTCTTATAAAATGCTTGCAAGGCTGCTTTTGTTTGATCAAAATTACTATAGAAAATTTAATGTGGAATATAACAATTTGAAACAAGAGTTTTCTCTTTAAATATATTTTAACATGTGACTTATTCATGGAAAAGCTGAATTTTAAGCAGCCATTACTTTAGTCTTCAGTGTCACATGATCATTAAGAAATCATTCTGTTATGCTGAACTGAACATTTCTTATTGAAATAATAAGAAATGTTCAGTTCCTTAATCATTTTGTGAAACCATATGGGATTATTTGATGTAAAGAATGTCAAAAGTAATATATTTATTTGAAATAAAATCCTGCATAAAACACGTTTGTTATGAATTATAGTAGTTTTACTGTAACAAAACGGTAAAAATACCGTTAGGCAGCGTGCATGGACTTGTAAGAACACTTTTGAGTGTATTTGTTTTTGAACAAGCATGTTATATTGTTGATGTTTTACACATATAAAACAGGCCTACTGGTGTGAACACACATTATCACACAGAGACTTTTTTGTCTGTTCTAAACCAACAAATGCTACAGAAGAAGAAAGAGTTTACTAGCAGAAAGAAGACTGTCTCACCTTTAAATAGCAAGCCTTTAATTCTCAGGCAGAATGGATTGTCATTGCTTTTGATAAGAGGCAACCAGTGCTGTGAGAATGGCAGACAAACAAGAGAAACCATTAGAAAAAGGCTTTCTCTGAATGCAGCCTGCCGCTGTTACAGTGCTGCATTTCAAGTGGCTAAAACAAAAAAATAAAACCGCTTTGGAAGCTGGAGGCATGCTGCTTCTCGCACTCTGAGAGCAGCAGCAAGCATCACTCTGACTGAATTATACAAAGAGAGCGTTGAGTCATGCATCATGTGAACTGGGCTTGTTTCTTCTGAACGCTGAGTAATCTCCCCATTGCTCAGTGACAAACACTTCTAAACCTTTTCGGAATTTTAATTAAATAATTTTAAACAATTCAGAACAAGAACATTTCATCTTCCAAAAGCCTGAAAGCCATTCTGGTAGTCCCCCCCACCCAAACACACACACACACATACACACTTTCACACGTGAGTGTGCTTTCACATTCCTTGTGAATGTTTTGAATTCCTATGAAAGATGAGTTTGCCGATCCATTTTCCCACTCAATGATCAGTCCATACTGTTGTAGATTGACTGCTTTTTGCTTGAATGTCCAATGTTTAACACTGAAAACTGTTCGGACTGGAATAATGACACGGGCTATTTATGATTTGAGCTTCAGAGGAAGAACTGTTTATGATTATTTACTATTAATAGAGCTTGTGCCTGCATATTGCAAGCCAACATACCTTTATGTCAGCATATTAGGAATGTACTGTATATGTCTGTGCAAATATGTACCTGTCCTGATTCACGTAGCACCAGACTGGCGCAGTGTACTGTGTACTCATCAACTATTTATGAAGAAATGTCTTATGAATGGAAAGAAGACATGAGCCAAAGGAGGATTCTTCACAGTCTGTTCCATTCTTATTGACAAATAGGTCACAGTGTGAGACAGATTCAAGTAACAGTGATCTTACTTTAAATCAGTGTATAACAGATTAATAATCCGAATTTATCAATAATATCAGAAGTTTAAAACTAAATTACACCTGATCATCTATAGCAAAACAAACACTTTCAGTTTTCACAGCTAGGTGTCGCTGTTTTAGTTGTAAGCAAAACCAGTGCTCTCTGAGATATGTATCGTTCACTTTTTTTAATACCAGTGCTAAATGTTACATTTATTTTGAGTGTATTTAAAAATGTGCTCTAATATGGGGTTATATATGTGCCAAAATTAAACAAATCCAACCTTTTGCAAATAAACGCTATGATGATGATCAGATTTTCTAGGCGTCTTCTGATTCACGTTTTGTTAATGATGTTGTGTGTCCTGTAACATTTAGAATAATAATTAAAAAAATGATCTAAGCATGTAGTATTAATAGCATCTAAAGGCAGATGGGAGCGATCCATGGAATTGCCTGAAACTGAATTTCTTTCCTGAGTATCATTTATTTAATTCTGCAAAGCCTCTTTAGCCTTGGAAAAGTCTCCATTAACATACTTCCACATAAATGATGCTGTTTGATACAGGATATGAAACAGATTCCAACTGTTTGTGTTTATCTGTTGATGTTCACTAGCTGAGTTCAGTAAAACAACTGAAATGATCAAATTTGAGGTATACAATCTTGAATTTTAAAATCAGTTTGATTTATGTTAGATATAAATATATTTATATGTATATTTATAATGATATGAAATCTAGATGTATTTATATTGAGATAAAATTTGATTTAGTAATTTGGTTGCTTTACTAAAACTGAGTAGCTTGTAAGAGAAATTTCTCCTTTTGAATCTTCTTAAGTAAATCTTTTTTTTTTATTATTATTATTATTGTATTGCCGCTGTGTCTCGCCATAAGGCCAAGGGGAATTACAGTTTATCTGAAGATTCAATTTTGCATTTGAGTCACTCTAATGGATGGAAACATACAAAAAGATAATGGTTCTAACATGAGAAATTCCATTGGTGTGGGAAATAATATATAAACGGGAAAAAAATAGAAATAACAGTTTTATCTGTATAAGAAATTATAGCAAGTTTTTTCTTCTCATGTTTGTGTTGTAGGATGTCTGAGCCAACATCAGACGATTATCCTGCTATGTTTGCAAGAGTTTTAACAGCCCAAGAGGACACACACCTGACAATGACTCAACCACGGCTCACCCAGCTTAGACAGGTCAGGGCTAGCTATCTCACAAGACTGGGATAAATATAAAAAGCACAGAGACACAGTTTAGCCTGATTTAACCTGTCTGTTCTAATCTTTATAGTGAAAGACAGAGCTCTGCTGTGATAGGCTGATCTTTGTAGCGATAGAGAGAGCTCTGCTGTGATTGGTTGATCTCTGTAACAATAGACAAAGATGGGCTGTGATAGACTGAATTTAATAGCTATAAGCAGAGCTCTGCTGTGATAGGCTGATCTCTATAGCGATAGACAGAGCTCTGCTGTGATAGGCTGATCTCCATAGTGATAGACAGAGCTCTGCTGTGATTGGCTGGTGTCTTTAGCATTATTCCAACTTCAGCAGTAACAGGCTGAGTTCTGTTGGACCCTGACAATGTATTGCACACCTCCTGTGCAACAATTGCTGTACTGTACATCTAGTTAATATTTTGGTGCCCCATTACAATGCGTCTGTAGCTGGCTTACAATATTATTCCAACAACAATTGTTCAACATGATTACACCATCACCAGCAGATTCTTAAAGGGATAGTTCACCCTAAAATTAAAATTCTATAATTCTCAAATAGTCATTATTATCTCATGTTGTTCCACACCTATCTGACTTTCTTTTCTTTTTTCTTTCTTTTTTTTATACAATGGAAGTCAAAGATTAAGGATATCCATATGTAGGTTTGAAATTGACATGTAACTTAATTTCTGAGTGAAATATCCTTTTATTGCTTATTGTTCATCAGACCATTTGCTTGAGGAAATGGTGCTTTTATTTTAAGCTAGTGGCAGACCAGCATACAGTGTTTTGTTTGCAGACATGTGTCTGTATTAAGTTAGGACAGCTGCCCCAGATGACACCACTCCCATCATGCATCATAACTGCACCATGCCATTTTTAGTAGACCCCATAATATTCATGAACAATGCACCTCATATTAGCCAGTGCTCCAGAAATGACAAAGAAACTGAGATCAGGCATCGGACTGTGCAAAGAGGAAACCCTTGCATTTGTTTTTATTCAGGATAACAGTGAAAGGTCAGAGGTGATCTACTAATTAAGATAACTTTGCTTCAGTGGAATCTGAGGAATTCCCCTCAGACCCTTGAAAAAATAAAGAATCAGATAACCATGTTCCTTTTGCACACTTTTCCATTGTGGTGAGTTAATTTTATATGTCAGTTCTACTCAAACATGTAAACAAAAAGGTCATAAAACCTTTTGAATCCAGCCTAGTGACCAATAAATTAGTCCTCTGAATTAGCTTATGCTTTACAAACACACTAAGAAAACTTATATTTGCATCAATGCATTGAGCAATCATCTTATATTCTCTTAGTGAGATTACTCAATGAGATTTACTGTAACACTACAGGGCCTTGAGCCCCTTTACCCTTTGACCTCCTGGTTATCTCTCCTTCATCTCAGCCTGTTTCCTCCAGATTGCTCTCTATACTCTTTCCACTTTGTTTCTTGACTGTAGAACATCTTATAAGCCCTGTCTGGTGAGGACCTTTCATTGTATGAGTCAAAATGAAACATGTCGAGAATCATTTTGCTGGTTCTGTTTATTCTTACAGTTCTGCGCTGTATTTAAAGGAATAGTTCACCCTAAAATTTCAAATTTGTTTATCATCAGTCAACAACCTGTGTTAAATATTTATTTCATTCTTAAAGAATGTTTCAACTGTTTTTACAAAATATATACACTATACGTGTCAGAGTAAAAAAAATTTTTTTAAAAATCGATTAATAATTTTTACAACAACTGAGTATTTACAAATAACAGACTTATTACCAACCCCAAATGTTTGAATGGTACTGTATATACTGTATTTATTTTTTTATTTTTTTATTTGAGTAAAAAATGACTTTTTGTCTGAACTGTCACTTTAAGACTATTTGCCTTGTGCAATTAGCATTGTAATTGTAAATTTCTTCTGGTGGCAGACAAACATTTACCTTTTAAAAACACAGTCGGTGATGTGTGTTAAATAGACAATCACAATGTACAAACTATTGTGATGACATGACATAAACAAGTGTTGCAACCTCTTTTTTTCATAAATTAGTAACATTCACTGAATGGAGCCCTTCCAATGATTTTCCAAGCAAACTAGCGACCCCATTGTCTTCCTTCTAAAAACATTCATTGGTCATCCAAATAAAAAAGAATACGCCTCAGCAAGCAAGGTCTGCTATTTATATCTATCTTGTCTCTCTCTCTCTCTCTCTCTCTCTCTCTCCTAAGTTTTGTAAGTTTCTGACTTCCTTGACAACCTACTCTTTGTTTTCAGTGGCGTTTGTTAAAGTTGAGAGTGTGAAGAGCTTACGACCTGGAGGTTGAACAAAGAAACTCCTCAGTTTGGAGAAGTTCACAGTTCCTGAGGAACAGGGGCCACAGAGCAGTGCTGCCAAGAGCATGTGAGCAGGGTGTCTTGGTATTGCTGTATCATCACAGCCAGGTAACACTCATGTTTTTTTTTGTTTTTTTTTGTGGAGCTTAAGTCTAGACATCATGTCCTAGCCATTGAGCTTTTATTCTTCTGACAGAAAAGCTATCATTAAATAAAAAATGCAAGCATAACATTCCCATTCATGTCAATGTTAGTTGCAGAGCTGGCAAGAGCCAATCACCTGTGCCATAATAGCCATGTGAATTTCAAAATGAAACACTATTAGAATAAAATAATCAAATATATATAATATAATAATTGAGCTTAGCGTAACATAAATTAAAATAATAGAAAATTTGTGTGATGTAAATTACTTTCAATAAACATTGTGCTCCAAAAATCTGGGATTTATTTTATTTTATTTCAGAGCTGACAACTGTGCACAAGTGTTACTATTGATTGATTCCCATGCAATCAATCATTTTCACCCTTCTTGCCCAAGCTTGCTTCAACTAGTGTGAAAACACCATCAGTTTCCTTCTATGAGACAGGAAAAAGGAAAATGTGAGAATATAAGAAAATATGTATTAATCACATTAATATATATATATATATATATATATATATATATATTTAGATGTACATTCAAATAGAAAAATGAAGCTGCACAATTGCATAAATATGGAATCATATATAATGGAATAATGGAATCTGTCCTGAATTGATCTAGGTTTATGAACATAATAGACACATAAAAGCTTTGTGGTACCTGTTTTCATGCATCAAATATTTGAAATGGCCTCTTTTCACAGATCCATTAAGCATCCATCCATCCATTTTTTTTAATTCACTTTAATGTTGTTTTTACCATGGGTGGTTGTTGTTCAAAAACGGAACAAACTAACAAAACAAAATAAACAGGAGACCTGCACATTGCATTCCTGGCTGATAGCAGCATTGACCCTGAGAGGACTCTTCCTGTTACGGTCAGTTAGATCTTCCTCTGCCGTCTATAAATAAACCCTTCAGTCTCACCCAGTAACTGTGGTCGGGGTTCAGCTTTATTTAAAGGTCCTTTAATACTCCTGTGCTCTTTTTAGAAGTGCTCCTTTGTAATTGCTCAAAGGACAAGAGGCCCCACTGCATTTTAGTTGTACTGACACGTGTGGTACTTTGTAAACTTAGTACTGGGGAGTTGTTATTAATGCATTAACTCCAATCTATTTACAGCGGCCCAGTGCTTCACACGCAGCTACTGTGAAAAAAGTTGTGAAAAGGAAAGGCTATTAATGTCCTAGCATGAAAAGAAACCCAGCTGAACCCAAGACACTATCTTACAGCTCTTATAAATGAAACCACTTGAAATCTAAACTTTGTTTGGATTAGATTTGATCTGATATCAGTTAGTTACTATATCAACAATTATTAACTTACGATGTGTGTCGTTTAATGAGCTGATTCAGACAGATTCTGTACTTCTGTTTCTACTAGAAATATATAAACAATATAAATATATAAATATAAATTCTGTAGTTAGATACACATCCATATGTCAAGATAAAAAAAGGGGGAAAAGTCAGTTTTTTCAAAACTAATAATATTTCTCAATATTAATTGTTACTATGTGCTATCTGAATATATATACATACTGTGTATATTGAGTAATATATATATTATTTTTATGTAATAGTTGATCTATCTTTTAACATATTCATAGCACAATCTATCTATACTCTATAAAAGATGAACTGTTTTCAAAGCCACTTGTATAGCTCAGTAAGACATGCAGCATCACTGAAGTTCAGTTCTGTCGCTCTTATTTCGAGGCAGACTAAATGAGGCTTAGCGTGTTAATGACACACTCGTGCCGTGAGTCTGACACCAGTGATGATGTGCTGTTCACAACACCTGTATGCTGTCAGAGTTATTCATATGTCAAAACCTATCACTTGTTTATAAAGGTGCGCCAATTCAACAGTTCTTTTCTTCTTCTTTTAATACTGGTGCTGAGTCTGATGCAAGTCTAGTGCAAGAGACACTCTTTGCATTCTCATTATGCTAGCAGACTGTCTATTGGCTAGAGGTTTTGTTTGTCTACTCGGTTGCTAGGCAGAGGTATTGTAGTCTTTGTGCTTACCGTATATGATCCCATATATATATATATATATATATATATATATATGTTTTTATCAAATTAAATCTAATATTATATTGTGTGTATACTGTGTATATACAGTGTTGGGAAGATTACTTTGAAAATGTGACATATGATGATCATATATAGTGATTTGATATATATTATTAAATTAATTAATCAGTATATCATAATTCATTTGATTATATTGATACAGCCCTAGTCAGAGGTTTTGTTGCAACCTGATGCTGGTGTGTGTGAATAAACTTGCTTTTTGTTCTCTGTTGTGTTCACGTGTCTTTATCAGAGGCATTTTGAAGAATGCACTAATAGCTTCCCACGCTGCACTGCTCTCAGAGAGCACATGAGCCCGCCGGCATCCTGCTGACAGCAGATCTGAGAGAGAGAACGAGGATAGTGATATATCCCTTTATTACAGGCCATGCATCTTTTTAATATGAAGGATAACGATTTGTTAAATGAGTTAAATAAATCTGGACTTATTAACGCTCGTATCCAGTTACATGTTAATGACAAATGAATTTTGAATTCTGTGCAACTGGCTTTTTTTTTTCTTTCTGTGTGCTTGTGCTGTTAACCGATTTGCATAATTTATTGTATAATAAGTGCTGAAACAATGCTTAAAACATTCCTCATTTTCTTCTGGACAGAATAGTCACATTGAATGCAAAAGTCACATTTTATTTTGGGTAGAGCACAGGATCTTGTATGCAAATTTCCAAATTTTAAGCCAAGGTTGTCCTTGCCCTGGAGAGAAGTCACAATTAATCAAGATTACAGCTGGAAATACATTTCAACAGCAGGAGGTGCTTCATTCCATCGCACACCGGCCAAACCTGCTCACCTCATACATTCATCATACCTGAGCACTGAGCCAATGTCTTGTGGTAAAGAAATGGTCTGTACTTTGTGAAAGCTAATACTTGAGATCCAGCTACGATTCTCAGAACCTGTAAAGTGACAATTAGTGAAGAACACAATAGCTTAGACAGTCATCCGTCTTGTGATTGCCTAAGTCTGACAATGCAACATATAAAAGATTAATGACTCAAATACCTCTTTTGATTTCATCAAATGTGACCCTTTGACCTTGCTGGTGCTTAAAATGGACATTTAACGCACTGATATGAAGTGTTTACAAGGTTAACTTGTAACTGTTGAGTCATTTTCTAAGAAAGTGTTAGAGGTTTCGCAGGTTGCTGCTGCTATGCCTGGTCAATCGCTGAGCGGTGTTGAATCTAGTGAGATGGAGAGACATGCCTGACTAGAGCTACTTAGAAACTGGGATGTCAGAGTTAATGTTTACTTTGACATTTCTTTTGTAAGCTACATGTGTGTAAAGGAATAGTGCACCCAATAAAGAAAATTTGCTCAAAGTTTGATTCAGCCTCAGCCTAACCAAGATGTATATGAGTTTGTTTCTTGTTTTGTAACAGATTTGGAGAAATTTAGCATTACATCACTTGATCACCAATGTATCCTGGATGGGTGCCATCAGAATTCAGAGTCCAAGCAGTTGATAAAAACAACACAGTAATACACATGACTCCAGTCCATCAATTAATATCTTATGAAGTGAAAAGCTGTGCGATTGTAATACAGTATTGTTCAAAATAATAGCAGTACAATGTGACTAACCAGAATAATCAAGGTTTTTCGTATATTTTTTTTATTGCTACGTGGCAAACAAGTTACCAGTAGGTTCAGTAGATTCTCAGAAAACAAATGAGACCCAGCATTCATGATATGCACGCTCTTAAGGCTGTGCAATTGGGCAATTAGTTGAATTAGTTGAAAGGGGTGTGTTCAAAAAAATAGCAGTGTGGCATTCAATCACTGAGGTCATCAATTTTGTGAAGAAACAGGTGTGAATCAGGTGGCCCCTATTTAAGGATGAAGCCAACACTTGTTGAACATGCATTTGAAAGCTGAGGAAAATGGGTCGTTCAAGACATTGTTCAGAAGAACAGCGTACTTTGATTAAAAAGTTGATTAGAGAGGGGAAAACCTATAAAGAGGTGCAAAAAATGATAGGCTGTTCAGCTTAAATGATCTCCAATGCCTTAAAATGGAGAGCAAAACCAGAGAGACGTGGAAGAAAACGGAAGACAACCATCAAAATGGATAGAAGAATAACCAGAATGGCAAAGGCTCAGCCAATGATCACCTCCAGGATGATCAAAGACAGTCTGGAGTTACCTGTAAGTACTGTGACAGTTAGAAGACGTCTGTGTGAAGCTAATCTATTTTCAAGAATCCCCCGCAAAGTCCCTCTGTTAAAAAAAAGGCATGTGCAGAAGAGGTTTTTTTTTGGCAATTTGCCAAAGAACACATCAACTGTCCTAAAGAGAAATGGAGGAACATTTTGTGGACTGATGAGAGTAAAATTGTTCTTTTTGGGTCCAAGGGCCACAGGCAGTTTGTGAGACGACCCCCAAACTCTGAATTCAAGCCACAGTACACAGTGAAGACAGTGAAGCATGGAGGTGCAAGCATCATGATATGGGCATGTTTCTCCTACTATGGTGTTGGGCCTATTTATCGCATACCAGGGATCATGGATCAGTTTGCATATGTTAAAATACTTGAAGAGGTCATGTTGCCCTATGCTGAAGAGGACATGCCCTTGAAATGGTTGTTTCAACAAGACAATGACCCAAAACACACTAGTAAACGGGCAAAGTCTTGGTTCCAAACCAACAAAATTAATGTTATGGAGTGGCCAGCCCAATCTCCAGACCTTAATCCAATTGAGAACTTGTAGGGTGATATCAAAAATGCTGTTTCTGAAGCAAAACCAAGAAATGTGAATGAATTGTGGAATGTTGTTAAAGAATCATGGAGTGGAATAACAGCTGAGAGGTGCCACAAGTTGGTTGACTCCATGCCACACAGATGTCAAGCAGTTTTAAAAAACTGTGGTCATACAACTAAATATTAGTTTAGTGATTCACAGGATTGCTAAATCCCAGAAAAAAAAATGTTTGTACAAAATAGTTTTGAGTTTGTACAGTCAAAGGTAGACACTGCTATTTTTTTGAACACACCCCTTTCAACTAATTGCCCAATTGCACAGCCTTAAGAGCGTGCATATCATGAATGCTGGGTCTTGTTTGTTTTCTGACAATCTACTGAACCTACTGGTAACTTGTTTGCCACGTAGCAATAAAAAATATACTAAAAACCTTGATTATTCTGGTTAGTCACATTATACTGCTATTATTTTGAACAATACTGTACATGATAATACTTTTCAATGTTTTTATCAGTTGTTTGGACTCTCATTCTGGCGGCACCCATTCACTGCAGACGATCCATTGATGAACAAGTGATGTAATGCTAAATTTCTCTATATCTGTTTGGATGAAGAAACAAACTCATCTACTGTATATTTGTAATAGCCTGAGGGTGAGTACATTTTCAGCAATTTCTAAATTTATCAGTGTACTTTTCCTTAAATAACATATTGATGACTTTTTTGATGTTGCTCTAGATTTTTTTTTTTTACTTTAAGATGAATGTGCTTTAAATTGCCCAGACCAAAGCACCCAAAATAAGTGGAAGTCCATTTACATCCAACCTGTCTGTCCTAAGAGATTAGACTTTAGGCTTTGAGAAGCAATGGTCTGATTCATAGTACTTAGTTTAGACTCTGTTCCTCAGCTCCGGGAGACTTTTGGAAGCCACAGTGAAATTTGAAAGCTGTGATCTTAAGAGTTATTTTCACCTCTCAGCACTGAAAGTGTTCTGCAAGAGTATCAAAGTGCTATATGAGAAAAAACAGAACAGGAACGTGAAACTCAAATGACGGCACATGAGCTTTAAAATAAGGTCTGTTTCACACTGCATGCATATGTAGCACAAATGCTTTCTGCAGCATAACTGCAACAGCAGATTTGTGTTGTGCTTTTACACTGACAGCATCTCTGCCAAGGAAACTGCAGCTCCATGCAAAAAGTACAGTGATTTCTAGGTTGGGATTCTGTTTATTTTGATCAATTACACAAAATAAAATATGTGCAACTTATGTGTGCAATGTGAAACTAATGTTAAAATATAGGCTATCGTATGTAATAAAAATTTTAAATAATATGAATGACTCAACCTGATTAGGTTACATATAAAGTAAGACATATTTTCTACCACCATAAATATTATTATTATTATTTTTTTTGGTTTCAAAGCATTTATCACATGTGCTCTGTTTTTATTTCCATCCCTTTTTTTTCTTACATGACCAACACATGTTGATTATTAAGCCTCTAGGTCAAACAGCAACATACAACCAGCATTTGTTTTCCTCGCTGCGTTAAAAGATGTAATAATTTCAGAGAACTCCATATACTGACTGTAGTTCACTCAGGTTATTCTCTGCTGCGGGCCTTTATTCAGCACACATACCTGTACAGATGTTCCTTAACAAAGTCTGGTGTGTGCGATGCACCAGATAGCAGTTATCATCTGGTGTGATGATAATTCTGGTGTCAGAAATTTTAAAGCCGATTTATTTCATCCTTCAAAAACCTTCTTCCAACTAATAAAGTATGTTCAGTGATCCTTAAGCCACACTGACTGCAGCTGATATATTAAGTGAACTTAAGCTATGGGAATTAAAGTTCTGAAAGTGAACTTCAATGACCTACTTCTCCTTATATATATATATATATATATATATATATATATATATATATATATATATATATATATATATATATATATATATATATATATATATATATATATAAAATATATATATATATATATATATATATATACACACACACACACACATATATATATATTGTATAATTTCATGTTAAAAAATGTAATTTGTTCTCTGCTGCTGGAGTGAAGCAAAATGAGGCGAGAATGTGTTGCCATTATAAGCGTTTTTGGACTTGTCTTTTCCACTTAATTTGCCACTTTAGGAAGTTAAAAAGATGAGTCAACGATATCTTTATCTTATCTTAATTTTAAGTTTACTTGTATTTATTTATCGGTTTTTGTTTATTTTAATAGCAATATCTGGCAACACTACAACACTGGCACTTCACAGATCAAGAGCATTGTCGAGTTAAGTTAGCATCCGCTGCTTGTGTGGAAACAGAAATGTGAAAATGAAAGTGTTTTTTTTTTCTTAGTTTGCTTATTTTTCATAGCTCGAAAACATTGTAATCATTCCCAAACCTTTGCAGTTTTTATATCAGCAACCATAAAAATGAAATGACTTTTACTTTACGTTTATAATGTGATGTATTTCAAAGTAAAGGCAGATAATAAGGAAGAAAAGGGCTGTAATATGGAACTTGATTTTGTATTTTGGAATTGACGGATCGTCTGAATATCTATTTAGCTATTACATGGCATTTTTCCTGAAAAATAGGATAAATGCTGTCATGTCCATCTTGATTTTAAGGACTGTGTATACATTTAAATCTATATATTTTTGTTGGGGTGAAATTTATGTTTTATGTTCCAGAAAAATCCCATGGACAAGTTATTGCTGACAAGATAGCACATTTGTACGGTGCCCATAAGGTAACATGTTCAGTTCACTTAGAAAGAAATGATTATATTATTTATTTTAGAAATTATTACATTATTTAATTATTATATTAACCATAGGCCTTGGCTTCTGGGGCTATATTACGTGCGATAGTCATCATTCAAATTAAGTTTATCGTGAATAAATGTTACATAAAGTGCATAATATAAAATAGGCCTACAAGAAAAATTTTTTTTTTGTATATTATTATTACCCTATTATAATTGGTTATATTTTTATATTCATTTATATACATTTTTACCCCCTTCATTTCGATCTCTTTTCTGTAAACTTCTGTAAATATTAGCCTGTAAATACTCAACATGCCAATAAATTGATTATGCTGACTGGAATTTTTGCTGGAATGCAGTTTAAATGTAAAAATCAAAACTTTATGGGTATAACTGTCAGGCATTTATTTATAAAATACATGGTAGGCTAGCAAGTGCCAGCATAATTATATAAAATGTTAATTAGGTAAAGCGATACACAAATTGAAAGGGGAAATAAGCATATATAACAATAAATATAAAATTATAGCCCTAATAAGTGAATTAAATGATAATAATAATATACAAATATGAAATTAAATGTTTAATATTAATAATAAAAAATATATATATATTTTTGATAATCCAAGGATGGTCAAGCAGGTTTGTTTACGGCATTGAACTTGTGGCCACGAGAAAAATATGTCATTACCTCGAAAAAAAAAGATCTTGTGGCCATGACATAATGTTTTTGGAAGAACTTTCCCTTTAAGCTAATTTTTTTTTCTCATTTGTATGTCGCTTTGGATAAAAGCGTCTGCTATGTAAATGATTAAATGTAAAATGTAAATGAAAATCACGTTCCCACAAGTTATTATATCGTGGCCATAACAAAACTAAGTGAAACGAACATGTCACCTTATGGGCACCATACCCAGGCACCGTATCTGCTTCAGTAACCTTGGACTGAATATAAAATCTGAATCCTGCCGTATTTAGTCAGTGTAAAGATCTGACAATCAATTGGAACTTGGAACTAAATTGTGTTTCACAATGATTTCCAGATATTATAACACTTCAGTTTATGTCACACATCCTTCTTGAACTTTGACACTGATAACAATGTCCAAGATAAGCCAGACAGTGATGAACTCCTTGTTATTATGGGTGTATGTTGAAAAATGTTTAGCGGGTGAGTCAGACTAGTTAACATTAAGGAAATATAATTTCAGTAAGGTTTTCATTAAAAGTGAAGTGTTTCATTTCTGCGCCAAAAATAATGAACACCCCATCAATAGTCATGTACCAGACTCATGACATTGGTTCACAGTATTTGCCACAAAGCAACATTTTTTGGGGGAAATACACTTATAAATTGCTTCCTGTTTCTGTATAACAGAAAAAGTATGTTAAAACTAATCTTCACCTTTCAAAGGGAAAGTTGAAAACCCCAAAAAATGAACGTTCTGTCATCATTTCCAAATATGTATTACTTTCTTTGAAGACAAAGATAATTTGATTAAATGCTTTAGTGTTTTTTTATTTATTTTTTTATCTATACAGTCAAAATACCTTTTTATCTTATTTTTTTTTTTCTACGGAAAGAAAATCACAGGTGTGAAGTTAAAACGGTGTGAGGTTGAATGCCAAAATAATTTTCATTTTTGGAAGAACTTTCCCTTTAAGCTAAAAAATAGTCCAGCTTACCGACAGAAAGAGAAAGACAATGGAGATGGGAGAGACAAAGATGGCAAACTAGATTATGAAACACAAACAGCGGGGTCATGCAGGGTTTTCCTGCAGACAGGGACATTAATAAATCTGAAACTGCACTGAGCTCTGATGATGAGCTAGATTTTCTCTGGGAGACACACAAATGGCACATTGCTGATGACATTTATCAAATGATAGCTGAATTATCACACGCTGAGATCAAACGGAGACACTGAGGGAGGACAGCAATTTATACTCCCTCAGAAGCCATTTCATTTATTTGCGTTCTCCCATTTAAGGTGACGTAGCCTTTGATAAGGTGTACAGGCCTGAGAAACTGTAATTACGATGGTAAAGGTCAGCATGGTGCAGTATCTTCGAACAAATCTGGGCTACCATTGGTCTAAAAGTGATAGCGGGTTATGAACTGTGAGTGTAAACGGGTGAGTTACCCAGCTGTCTCCCAGCGACAGGAGATTGTATTCAGTGGAATGTGTGTGTGGATGTAAAAAGGTGTATTCTGGTCATTCAGTAGCTAAAGGTGTTATCAGAGGAACAGGTAAATGTGATTGTGAATCTCTTAGTTGCCTTTAACTTTGTTTTAGACCTCAGTTTACCTGTTTGTTCCAGAATATGTTCCTCTCTCATAACAATTTACTTGATTTTTCTGTCTTATTGAGACTAATAAAGTACTGAAAGTGTCCTGTCATGCTTGTTTTATGGCATTGCAACACTGCTACCTACAGTGCCTTTAATCTGATTACAAAATTAATCACTTTTATGAATAAGTTCTTTGCGGTGAATCAAAAACAAAAAAAAGCATCTAGTGCAGTCCATTTCAAATGATTCTTATGTTGTTGAACCGAACTAAATTGAATCAATACTGACTTGACTTTAATTGAACTGACTAAATAATGGCATTATTGTCCATTTCAGAGCTACTGTGTAGCTCAATTGAATTTGTTTTGTAACTGATGAACTTAAAACTGCTATTGAACTACATTGAATAAGCTTTGAACTGAACTGAACTGAATTGAATGACCCTGCTGTCGTCTGTAGAGCTGCTTTACAGCTGAATTTGAATTTGTTTCATAATTGCTGAATTTATTGTTTATTTTGAAGCTGCTTTGAAACAATTTTGCTTTATATAAAGCACTAAAAATAAATGTGACTTGATTCAAATTGCAATGTGATTTATGAACCAGTAGTTTTTTGTGAATCAAGCATATACAGTACAACCAATGTAGTCTGATTTCTGAATAATTGACTCTAATGAGTCAGAACTGTAATGAACTGTCTCATCGTTCATCAATACAATTAAATAAAATAAAAAAACGTTCCAAAGTATTTATTCCTTAAAAGTTCTCAAATAAATTTTACTGGAACCCTTGAAGAACAAGAACAGTACCATCCTTTTATTTTAATACCAGCTATACAAAAATGTTAACATAGCATTGTTATTGTTTCTTGTGTCTTACCATCTCAGTTAGTGCCACATGTTTACTGGACAATGTTACAGTAATCATTTGACACATTTGTCATTAGAAAAAGGTCTGGGAGGAAATTGAATTTAAACACAATAAGATTGAATTAGTAACTGTTGTGCTGTCAGCTACAGTGTATGACAACAACCTGCAGGGAGCATTTAAGCTCTCGGGAGACGAGACAAGACAAGAGGGACATTAAGCAGGAAAAACAACTGTTAAGGTTTAACACCACTGATGGTGAGTCAACCTGACCCCCTCCTTAAACATTTGCCTGTTCCTCTCCTGACATCTCAGTCTGATCTTATTACACCCCGTCACAGAGAGCCCCCATGCAGACTTGCACAGAATACATTTTCAAATTATCTTGTTAAGTTTGTGTTGTATTTTTTTATATTTGTATTTTAAACTCATTGTTGCCACCAGCTCTTATTTGGACCTGTGATTTGATCCATGAGTGCCATGCTTATGTGTGCACTCATTCTCAGTTTTTAAACACAATCAGGAAGAAAATGGATACATTATTGGACACAAAAATGTTTTTTTCTGTATTGCATTTGTACACAACCCTCCCGTATCTGGCGGTTCAGCAAAGGAGGGTTGCTTTAGATTTGAGAGACTCATACCTGGAGGCACTCTGAAAACATATTCCTCTTTGATGTCCGCTTTTTTCAGGTTTTCAGCAGAGCTTTTCATACAGACATTGTAGTCTGGAGGCAACAACTATATTGTGACATTGACGTGTATTTTTAAATTATTTAATTGGTTGAAAATTCCTGCACATTAAATAAAATTTCCAAATTAAAATATATATATTTTTAATGATTTTGAATTGTTGTTATTTTATATAAATTAAATCATCTGCATAAATTATTTCATTATTATTATTATTTTAATTTTATTTTTTGCATAATGGAAGAGGGCGTGCTGGGAAAATATGTTGAATTTAGTTTTTTTTTTAATTTGATTTAGAGACTAAATATGACCTGCGCATCTTCTTGAAGGTTTTTGTGAGATTAAAAGTAATCTTTTTATTATTATTATTATTATTATTATTATTATTATTGTTATTATTATTATTATTACATTTAAATTGGCAAAAATTTCAAATTGGCCAAATAGTTTTTTTTTGTTTGTTTGTTTGATTGATTTGATTTTGATTTATTCATTCACTCATTTTAGAGAAAACATTTTGTAATAAATATAAAAATCAAATGCGTTCATTTGCAATTTGAAATCTGACTTCGACATCTTCTCGACGAGGTTTTGTAAGATTATTCACCCAATTCACCTAGTCTATTTTTTCCAGTTATTCCTCCAGTAAGACTCCAGCTAAATAATTAACTGAATTTAATCTTAATTAATATTCTGTCCATTGTAATTAGTCACAATAAGGCTGCAGGCTTTCTTTGTTAATCCTAAAGCCGACAGACGGCTGGGCGGAGCCAACAATGACAGTAAGGTGTTTCATGCCATGCTAATGAGGATGGATGCCCTCAGTGTAACTTAATTTAGTGTCTCATTTTGGTGTGTTGCCAAATGGGGTAAAATCCCCAGCTGTGTTGGGACTACATCGCATGTGTTCACTCATTTAATGGATGCCTGGATGATGTACAACCTGTGTAAAAATAGGATGCAGAAGATGTGAGGCATCAGGGACTAATGTTATGAAAGCCGGGGGATTTCTAATACACTAAAACTCAAATCTGACTGAAATATTTAGCTTTTGTGCTACAGTAGAAATAGGTTGTTTTTATCAGTGCATATGCATTTGTCACAAAGCGCAGTGACACTTTCCCATTAAATTCACAGGTTTGGATTGAGAAAAGGAAGGAAAGGAAGATTGAATCTTCTTTCTCGCTCTCTAGAGTATTTTTGGATGCTCTCTGATGATTTCCCAAACTTGAAAGTGCGCTCTATTATCAGCTCCGTGTGTTTATATAACCCCTCTCTCTAATGAGAGGTCATGGGCATCCATAAAAGCTTTTATAGGCATTAATTAAGCTATTTCCTGTGCCATGGCCTTAAAGCTGTTGAGAATGTGGTCATTAGCTGCTAAACAACTTGATGAGTGGTGATGAAATTAGGATGTGAGCTCAGATCAAGTGTATGTGTTGTAATTATGTCATAGTGATTGTGTGAGTGGGGGTCTTTGGGGTCTCAGGTTATGTTATGTATCTTCTGTTTATTGTTGGTCATGTAACTCTTGTAGAATATAGCTTCAGGCAACATGCTCGGCTGAATAATCTTGATAAAAATAACTGAAATACAATAGCAAGGCCCAGTTACCCACAAAAAACATGTCAGAAGCACTCGTTATTCAATGAATCTGTCATCAGTCCTGTTTTGGTGACGGTGGGTTTGAAAGCGTTCATGCGGTAGGGTGCACGGCCAGGATCTGGGGCAGGGGGTTGTTTTTAGCTTCAGATTTTCGGCTTTATTGCTGCCAAAATTCTCCATGCAGCTGCTCATTTAGAGGGGTAAAGAAAGAATACATGGATAGCACCACCTTCTTTTCTCTTGCGCTTACTGTTTCCTGAAAAATCAAAACAGGGTTTGGTGTGACAGCAGAGAATTACATTGTCAATGCTCTGTTCCAGTTTTGAGGTTGGAGACCACCTGGATGTCCAGATAAACACCAAGAGATGGTTAAACAAGATTATGCAAACTGCATAGAACACAAGCAATGTTTTTGTTCACTGTGGGGTGTTTTAAAGGCTTTGTTATTGCTGCTGGCTTTGTCATAAAGGAATCACCTAAAAATTGCCTTTATTTGTTTTTAGGGGTATACTGTGTTTTATTAATTATTAGTTTGTTGGCCAGGGTACTAATAGCCCATAGATTTCACATTTTTAACAGGTTAATGTTGCATGGGTAAAATAATAAACATTTAGATTTACCTAAAGTTGTAAAACGAGTTGGTAGGGAATGTGAGGCTGAATGTGACTGCAGAAAATACTAGCTAATGACTCATTCTGTCATCGGGTAAATATGTTCTCCTATGCTCTCCTCATACGATTCTCATTCATGTCCTTAACAGAAATGCTGCAGGATGAGTTATGTGAACTGTGCGGTTACATATTTGGGTTTTGGGGTTTTTGCAAAGGTATGAGCGAAAATAACAGTGACTGCCAGAAAGCCTAATATAACTACCTAGTGCATTACCAGCCTTGAAAATCTCCAGCCTTGTATATGACTGCAGACAAGAAAGCATTCAAAACCTATTGAGAGAAATGCTTTTGATTGTGTTTGCTTGTGTGTGTGTGTGTGTGTGTGTGTGTGTGTGTGTGTGTGTGTGTGTGTGTGCATGCAAGGGCCTTTTCTCTTTGTTTAGTTTTTTTTTTTCAGTCATTAAAATTCTGAGAGGCCGCATCTTGTATAATTGTGCAGCTTTGTAATTCCTTGAAATTAAGCAATGATTTCTAAAGTCAGATGCTGCAGCTTCGCATACAATCTTTGAACATAAAGGTGTGCTATTCTCATGTGCAAGCACTTACTACAAAATGTCATGGTCCTTTACTTGGGACATTGTACCATTTCATTTCCATGTTAATTGGGCACATTTAATATTGGATTGTGAGCTTGTGAACTTTCTGTAATGAAAAATAATATAGGCCTATGTTTTTAATATATGTTCATATGCCATTGCTTGTGCATAAGGTGTTCACAATGCAGCTCTGTTGATATTAATTTTACACACTGGTCTCAGTTTCATTATTGTAGTGAATAAAGTAGAGTAGGCACTTTCTAGACAGTGCTCAGTGATGATGTATTTATTTAGATCAGGGTAAGAGCAAGAACATGGTACACAAACTTTGTGTCAGACTGATGTGAATTTTCCACTTCTAATGGGTTACATCATCCAGTTATGCTTTTAGGGTGGCTGTGGCTGACAACATGATCTATTCTCTTCATATCCAAATAAAAGAGGTTAAATGCGATTAGGACGTGAATCAAAGGGATTTTGTGCTGGCAGGCTGATTGTTAAAAAATATTAACCTGATAAAGTGGGTAAAAACACAATTTGTTTAGGCTTTTGGAGGCTGGGAATAGACACCTCAAGGGTTTTCACTAAAGGCCAGTTTCAGGATTGGCCCAGTTTTGGTGGTCTTATGAAACTAAGTGTCCATTGTTTTGCAGCATCCGCTAGCTGTCATGTTTATGAGTGCAACCAGGTTGATACGAATGTAATTTCATTTAGTAATGTGTAAGTTAATCAATATAACAGGATGAAAAAATATCCTAGTGTCATTGTACTGAAGCCAAAGTTAATTATTAAAATGCTTACTTTGTGTTAAATTAGCACAATATTGTTTTTATACCCGCTTTAACGCACTCTAAATATAGTAAATATGAATAACTATTAATTTTATTCTGACTTACTACCATGACTCATTCTGTTTGTTTCAATTTGTGTTGTACTTAAGGTCAAGGGAAATTTGCAGCTCTGAGAAACATCAGCGCAGAGGAAAACTGCAATGTAAAAAAGCTGCGAAACTCCCTGTAGGTGAAGCACATTTTCTTCTGCTGTTCAGCTTTACTATTACTGACCCTCGTGATCTTGGCTTTGCTGAGGAAGATGCCAGTTTTACACTTTGTTCCCCACAGAGATCTCGACCTCGTGTTGTTCTGCACGTAGTTGTGTGAGTGAATCAAAATGCAGCCAAGTTGTTCTGAAGCACCGTGGTAATGTTACAGATGGCCGCTCAGTGAGGAGTCCTGGCATGCAGAATTATGAAACGCCGACAGATCTCATCTGGGTTTTATTCTCCTTCCTTGTATTGTTTTACAACTGTGCAAGCTTTTTAAACCACTTTTTAAAACCATGTACACTCTGAGAACACATTGTATAAATCCGTCATTGAGGCGGCACATCTATTAAAATGACTAATATATACACTTAAGGTAGAGTTTTTAAGGTACTAATGCTGTTTTAAGGGGGAAAAAAAGATGTACCTTTGAGCTTTTGTACCTCAGGGTAGTGCCTCGGTGACACTATGTCTTTGTAAAATCATCTCTTAATGAAATAGTTCACACAAAATGAAATCCTGTCATTAACTCCATAGCTTAATGTCTTTTTGTGTTTTGTGGAAAAAATAAAGGTGAGTAAATAATGACAGGATTTTTGGGTGAACTATTCCTTTAAAAACAGGAATTCCAATTAGAATTGTTACATAATTACACTCTTGGATTTGGGAATTGGGGCTAAACTCCAATTCAAAACCACAAATACAAGTCTTGCAGCCTCTTTCTATTCAGCGTGCATCTGTCTCTGTGTGTTTCAGTTACTGTAAGCGTCTATATTCTGGGAGTTTTTACTGTACTGTAGTTCTGCAAAGACTGAAAGTGAATGTGGCACATTCACACTAGTAAAACTCTCATGTCATCATCAGCATTCTTTTTTTGGCTGAAGTGTGAAACATTATTTTTGTTCATAGGACAAGTCCGGACTTGTTTAATCCAGTTTGTTACAGTGGCTTCTCGTATTTAGTGGAGGCGTAACTCTATATCATTCTGATGGGGTCAGAAACAGCTCTGTTTCCATGAGGACTGTCATGCATTCCCAAAAATCAACTGCTACACATCTTAACTATTATGCAAACTACATATTGAGTGTTTGGAGAAAGATTCGGAAACCAGAAGGACATTTTGAAGGCCACAGTCAGTCAGATGTAGTTTTAATTGTTTTGAAATGTTGGCAGATCGGGGGCATTTCCCACTTTGGTTTCCTCCGGCCATGAGGCTGTTATATTCATCCCATAACTCCTTTTACCCTCTGTGAGTATTCTCTTACAGAAATTGTTTGTGTTTTTTGCTTCAGTTGCAGTTTGCATAAAGGTAAAAGCGTATTTCCATTAACATTTTCACCTAGTGCTTTGTATGGGTTTTTGGAAGTTTTTCAGCCTTGAACTGATTGTACATCAGTTTTAAATTGACTGAACGAATCTTTTTTTTTTCAATCGGTTCTTTTTGGTGAACTAGTTGAACCACTTCACCAAAACGAATTGCACTGTCTGAGCATGAGCAGCACACATCTACAAGTTACTCATACTTGACAGTCAGTCTGACTTAAAATGTGCTAAAATATCAGCATTTATGATCCTATGATAGTGTGTTTTGATTGCTCATTCAATGCTGTTCTTTACTGTTCTACTCAAGAAACAGCACCTATACACTTTGGATGGACAGATGGTGAGAAAACAGCACATTGTCATTGTGTGCACTATACCTTTAAGGAGTTGAAACTTTACACTCTCTAATCTAATTGGAGAAAGAGAAGTATATGGAGGGAAGTTGTGAATACTTTTTTTTCTTCAGTTCTATTTATGTGCATTTTGTGGCTTTTATTTTGAGAGTACAAGAAAGTATTGGGGTGGAGAGAGGGGAGTCGGATCAGCAAAGGACCTCGAGGTGGGAATCGAACTCGGGTGGCTATGTTGACGCAGTAATCACGAGGCTACTGACACTAACAAGTCTTGAGTACTTGACAATAATTGAGGCAGTGCCTGTGAGATGTGTGTGAAAATGTCATTTCCCTCACAGCAGAGACAGTCTGAACCTGTCGCACTGGTAAAAAGCAAAGTTATTTGCAACATTACGGGTGTGACTTCAAAATAAGAGCATGTACAGTATGTGATCAACACAAAATAATAGAAGTGAGTCACACCTAACAATATGTAAAAGGTGCGTTCAAGCCCTTCGGTGTGAGTCGTCTTCTGAGTTGGTACAAAATGGCAGCTTGTACTTTCAAAGACACTAAGCCTGATTACATAAAGCAGTAAAAACATAAGGAACGTAACTCATTCTGCACCATCTGTGCTCCAGACATGCATCAAACTGTGTGGTTTGTTTTTCTGTCAGCAATCATGGCAGCAAGTTGTGTAGGAGCAAACACTACTACATCTAATAAAAGTCTAGCTGACACTGATATTGTACACACAAACTGAAATGACCTCATTAACTGGCTAGATTGATCCATCTGCAGCTCTCGGCCGCCTTTCTCCCTGCCAAAGGAAAATCACGGCACAAATCCCTTTGGTGCTAAATCGCCTCTCAAAGCCATTGTTTCACAGACATTCCTCCGACACTCAAGTCATTAGTCAGATGGACTGAAGTTGTTTTTTGACTAGCTGCTAGCTGTCCGCTGATTTCCTCTCTGCTGTTGCCGTTCTTGATCTCTGCTCAACCTCCAGTCATCCACAGAGACCTCAGACCGACACATCTACTTCCTGTTTACACTCTGTGCAGTGGCCTGTGCATTTCAGACTGCTGGGGGTACAAAATTGGGGCTTATAAGAAAAAGAGGAAGGATTTACAGACTGTTATAAAGTTGCTGAAAGCTTGTACAGCTTGTAAAGAGAAATGTTGCAAGCACGTGTTGGTGCAATTTTAATGTGTTTAGGTTTCCTCTGATACTTTAACAGAGAATGAAAAACTTTTAATGTCTGAACAGTTTTTAGATGGTTTGTATTTGCTCAAAAGTATACTCTTGAGTTTGTTTTAACTTTGATTTATGAACATTAAAGTTTGTAAAACTGAATTAAAGGAACATGTACAGCTGATCATTATTGCTAAATAAACACCAACAAAGTAATGACCTGAAAGCGTTTTGTATCAAGTCAGCTCAAAGGGGAAATATGAATAATCAACCATAGCTAGTTATTAATATAAAGATCTGCTGTAAGTATTTACTTGACATGTCAGTGTCAACTGTCTGTCAATTCTAAGAACATTAATTTCATGGTTAAGGAAAATAACTTTCTTACTGTACAATAGCCTACTACTCAGAGCTAATCTGCATGATTAGGGACTTCAGTTATGAGCAAACAATGAACAATCTCAAGTGTGATACAATTAAGACTTTATTAACTACAAAAACACGCAAACTAGTCTAACATACACACACACACACACGTTTGTTTTTGTGAAAAGTAGGGACATCCCATAGGCGTAATGGTTTTTATAATGTAGAAACTGTATATTCTATCGCCCTACACCGACCGTACACCTAACCCAAACCCTCACAGGAAACTTTGTGCATTTTTACTTTTCAAAAAAAAACTCATTCTGTATGATTTATAAGCATTTTGAAAAATGGGGACATGGGTTATGTCCTCATAAGTCACCCTCTCCTTGTAATACCTGTGTCATACCCATGTCATTATACAGAGTTGTGTCCTGATATGTCACAAACCCCCCCTGTAAAAGCTGTACGAATTGAGATTGGCAGGTCATTCCACCAGCTGGGCACAGTCCAGGAAAAGTTCTGTGAGAATGATTTTGAGCTTCTATGGGATGGCACCACAAGGCGTCGTTCACTTGCAGAGCACAAACTTCTTGAGGACACATAAGATTTAACCAGTGAGTTTAGGTATGTTGGTGCAGTGCCAGTGGTCGTCTTGTAGGCAAGTACCTTGAATCTGATGCGAGCGGCTACTGGTAGCCAGTGTAACCTGATGAGGAGAGGAGTAACGTGAGCTTTTTTTGGATCATTGAAGACAACCCTTGCTGCTGCATTCTGGATCAATTGCAGAGGCTTGACAGTACATGCAGGAAGGCCCGCCAGGAGAGAATAACAATAGTCCAGTCAGGAGAGAACAAGAGCTTGGGCAAGAAGTTGGGTTGCTTGCTCTGACAGGAAGGGTCTAATCTTCCTAATGTTGTATAAGGCAAATCTGCAGGACCGGGTCGTTGTAGCAATGTGGTCGTTGAAGCTTAACTGATGATCCATCACAACTCCTAGGTTTCTGGCTGTCCTCGAAGGAGTAATGGTTGATGAGCCCAGCTGTATAGAGAAGTTGTGATGAATCAATGGGTTAGCTGGAATCACCAGGAGTTCTGTCTTCGTAAGGTTAAGCTGAAGGTGATGGTCATTCATCCAGCTAGAAATGTCACTCAGACAGGCTGAAATGTGAGCAGCTACCATCAGGTCATCTGGTTGGAATGAGAAGTAGAGTTGTGTGTCATCAGCGTAGCAGTGATCAGAAAAGCCATGCTTCTGAATGACAGAATCCTAATGACGTCATGTAGATGTAGAAGAGAAGTGGTCCGAGTACTGAGCCTTGAGGAACCCCTGTAGCAAGGTGTTGTGACTTAGAAACATCACCCCTCCAAGGCAGACTGAAGGATCTGTCAGAGAGGTAGGACTTAACCCACAGGAGTGCGTTCCAGAGATGCCCATCTTTCTGAGGGTGGACAGGAGAATCTGGTGATTAACAGTATCAATAGCAGCAGACAGGTCCAGTAAGATGAGTACTGAGGATTTTGAAGCTGCTCTTGCCAGTCGCAGGGCTTCAGTAACCGAGAGCACAGCAGTCTCAGTTGAGTGGCCACTTTTGAAGCCAGATTGGTTGCTGTCCAGAAGGTTGTTCTATACAAGGAATATAGAAAGCTGGTTGAACACAGCTTGCTCAAGTGTTTTTGCAATGAATGGAAGAAGGGATACCGGTCTGTAGTTTTCAAGAAGTGCTGGATTTAGAGATGGTTTCTTGAGCAGTGGACTTACCCGAGCCTGCTTGAATGTTGGGGGAAATGTTCCAGAGTGAAGAGAGGAGCTGATAACATGAGTAAGCGAAGGTATGACTGAAGAAGAGATGGCTTGAAGGAGGTGAGTGGGGATCGGATCAAGTGGACAAGTAGTAGGATGATTGGACAGGAGAAGTTTGGAAACGTCCATCTCTGAGAGTGGGGAGATGGAGGAGAAAGAGTGTACGTCGGTCATTGTGAAGTTGTCCTCAGTCTGCGGTGTGGAGAATTGGTCACTGATGGTTCTTGTCTTATTTGTGAAGAAAACTGCAAAGTCATTCGCTGTAAGAGTCGATGGAGGAGGAGGTGGAGGCGGATTAAGAAGAGAAGAGAAAGTCTTGAAGAGTGTCCGAGCATCACAACAGTTGTTGATTTTGCTGTGGTAGTAGGATGTTTTAGCCGTGAAGACATTTGCAGAGAAGGAAGAGTGGATAGACTGATACACACTGAGGTCGGTGGAGTTTCTTCATTTTTGGCATTTCCTCTCTGCAGGCCTGAGTTTAGAGCGATGTTCACGGAGAACCTCGAACAGGTCCATGAGGTCCAGTTGGTTGCCTGATTTGTGATTCGCTGTAGTAGACACTCACTTGAGATCAAATGAGGTCAAAACAGTACTCTTCACAGGCAATGGTGAATTCATAGTAAGCTAAACTAGAATAACATCATTAATTTGATGGAAATGTTTCACATGAGCGGTCACTATGAGTACAATGTTAACGTAACACATAATCTGTGAAATGAGGAGCATGGCTCAGATTACCTATTACAGTCCTGAAAGTGGGGATTTCTTCATCCAAGATCAGACTGATTTATTCTGGTACCATTTATATGGGCTGCTAATCTGAGATTACTTCTTTATTCGCTAAACTCAGGTTAGTTTTTTATCGTACGATTTAAAACTTTCTACTGCTTGTAGGAAGGCACATCCTTCCACAACATACTAAGCAGCACAACTGTTTTAATTATTATTTTATTATTATTAATAAATTAAATGTTAGAATATATTAAAATAGAATTCTATTAATACATTTATTTTTAAATCAAATGCAGCCTTGGGTGAGCACAAGAGACTATTTTTAAAGACATTAAAAAATCTTTTATCTGTAGCAAGTTACCAAATAAGTAAACTTGTAATATTTAACTGCACTTGTCACTTTTTTGTGATCATAAGATCGAAATATGCATTACAGGAGACAGGGATATGGGACAGGAGAGCAGGCGCCCACGCTGTTCTCTATCACACCTGTTTATCTAGTTCATTTCCTGTGCTTGTTCTATGGTTCCTGTTTTGCATCAGTCTCTCTCCCAAAGCTTCCATACTCCCTTCAACTCCTCCTCCCTTTGTGTCTTCCTCCATCCCTTATTCCCTAACTCTCATCTTGGCTATAAATCTAAACAATGTGCATCTGTTAAAGCAGTCCTGCGAGCCACGTTTGAGCCAATGACCTGCGAAAGGCAAAGCTGCGTGGATACTAATGAGTCTCAGTCAGCATGCTGAATCCAGTTCAGGGACCGACTCATCCCTTTCCCTCCGTTCTCTATTAGAGAGCAAAAAACAAAGCTGAAGAAAGCGACGCCAGCTGTTCTCCCTGTCCCAGCACGTTTTGCTTGAAGTCAGCGCCCACAGCTGAAAGCCTCGGCTCTATTTTTAGCCCGTGTTCTCTTGTTTACTGAATGCGTGTTTTGGTTTGGACGTTTGCGTTTAGGGTGTGCAGGGGAAGTGGGCGCTTTTGCTGTGTCCTATTTCAAGCTAAAACTATTAGAAGGCCTTCTTTAAATGAATGGACAGTCTTTGTAATGGGTCTTTCCATGCTGACAGTCCAATACTTTCCCTGCTTTCAGAGCTTCCCAGGAGGCTGCACACTGTGTCCCCATTAGACTAGGAACAGAATGTGGCTAATTGGTTTTGTTTTTCAGTTACTGTTTTTACTTTTAGAAGCTTAACACAAATGGCAATCCTCTTAGTAAATCGAACTGTCCAGCTGTACTATCAGTTGGGGCAGCAAAAAAAAAAGAAAAAGAAAAAAGAAAAAGAAAAAGATTCCAGCTGTGTTAATATTTGTCTATTCAGTTATTTCCATTCTAGGGACTTGTGAGAGCAACATAAAAGGGCTAACTTTTAAAATTAAAAAATATTTTGAGGAAGATGTCTTCTATGGTCACCGAGGCTGCATGTAATCAAAAATAAAAAAAAACAATAAAAATGATTTACATTTAAAAAAAATTTTTTTTAAATGATTTACATAAAAAACTGAATCTGTTTAATAATCTGTAAAATACCGTTTTTAAAATCATTAACAAAATCATCACAAAATCATTATACAATGATCACAGAATCTGTAGAGAAAGTCAAAAATATTGCTGAAATGTTCAAAGAAGTACAAGAGAAAATCATTCTCAGGAAGAGACAACTGGGTATAAATTATGGAAGTTCAGTCGTTTTATTTTCTCTTGTTGTTCAAAACCTTAATGATTGTCTTTTATTCCATATGTGGAGCACAAAAAATTTTTTTACTGAAAAAATAAAAAATAAAAAAATAATTCTTATGTATTGAAAATTATTCATTATTGAAATATATAGGCTATATAAATAAATAAATCCTCCAAAAATGACATTACAGGAATAAAATAATTTTTTAACATATTCATATAGTTATTTGAAGTCTGAAGGATACTATGAAAATACATTAATTAAATATTATTTAACTATTTTAATTAAAAAAAATTATGAGCATATATCATATAGCATAAACACAGCTAAACAACATTCCATGGAAGATAAAAAATGACTCTGGTTTTGTTCAAACTGGTATTTTCTGTATGACGAAAATCTTGAACTTCCCTGAAATGTGAGTCTTAACAAATATGAAGTGAGTTCCTCTGGCGCTGCATGAGACTTCACAAACACATGTCTCTGACATGTCACTATACCTTTCTCCAGGCCTGACTATCATATGTAAATATCTGCCCTGTGCACGAATTAACTTTTGGACACAGAGCTGCAGTATAGTCACAAGTCTTACCTGAAATACTACATAACAGTGATATCACACTGTGTTCTGGCTGTGCCTCTGCAGCGGAGCTCACAGGCACGCTGGCATTATATAAGGGGACAAACCGGTTGCAAACTGACTTGAGGCAGTTTATCAAAACAGCCGAGGATCAAAACTGTCATGCAGAATGAATTAGAGTTTGTTTATGTCAAGCTTGAAACATCAGACAAGTGACAGTGAGGCTGGAGGCTTTGCTTGTTCTATGTTCTTGCTAAATGTCTTGGGGCTTTTTTTTTTTTCTTTTTTTTTGTAAACATATGTACATAACACAATGACGACGTGTTTGTGTGGTGTTCACAGATTACGCAGGTGACAAGGACTACATTCCAAAGAGAACCATGTGATCTCAAGGATTTGATATATTTATGTATATACAGAGCTGCACTGTAATATTGTAGTTAGTTACGCAATCCATTGCATGACACATTGTAGGTGATGTAATCAGACTACTTTCTGATTACTTTTGACCTAAGTTGCTTTAAATATGATAATCTTGTAACATATATATAAAGATACAAAGAATAAGAAAATATATTATTTGTAATGCATGAAACATTACATTACATTGTCAAAGTGGTTTGTAAAGGAACTGCAGGGGGTTTAATGAATTGAATCTATATAAAAAAAAATTAATTGCATTAATCAAAATAAAACACTTTGGTGAAAGATGCAGATGCCCAAAACATTTGTGAATACATTACGTGAAAATAAGGAATAATGTGAATTTATGCATTTTAAAATTGTGCATTCTTTGTGTGATCCAAACTGGAAGTCTTTCTGAATGTATAAGCAGTGGGCTATTTTAGAAAGGAACATTTAAAAGATGAAAAATCTTTAAATGATGGATCATGATTGCTATTGTGTAAATAAGATGTAATCATGTAACCAGTAAAAAAGTAACTGTAGTCTGATTATGAGTATTTTAAAATGTAATTTAATCTAGACTACAGCTTCATTTTAAACTAATATGAAATATTGATAACAATATATATATATATATATATATATATATATATATATATATATATATATATATATATATATATATATATATATATATATATATATATATATATATATATATATATATATATGTATAGCATAATTGTTTTTTACCATTAATAATAATAATAAGAAGAAATGTTTCCTGAGCAGTAAATCAGCATATTAGATTGATTTCTGAAGGATCATGTGACACTGAAGACTGGAGTAATGAAGCTCAAAATTCAGCTTTGCATCATGGAAATAAATTACATTTTAAAATATATTAAAATAGAAATTGCACTTTTATAAAAATCAATAAATGCAACCATGGTGAACATACAGACTTTAATAGATGTCCTCCACTCAGTACGTAGGAAGCTGTGACCACTGCGTTGGGACTCTGTGAATCAAATCATGACTTATTTGTTTACAAAGTTCTGAATGGAAGGAAACAGGAAGGAAGTGATGGCGATTTACTTTAAAACACTCTCCCTCTGTCTCTCTACATTAGCAGTGATGGAAACTTTTCTGAACAATGCAGCAGGGGGATGTAGTAGAGATGTTGCTTTTCTTTGTCACAAGCCACATATTATTGAGATTTCTGAATGTGTTTACAGTGCATCCCAACATTTCCAGTTGTATGCTATCAGTAAAAGTTCACTTGACATTCTTTCTACTGTGCAGGGGTAAACCCTATAAAGAGAATTGTGGTTGAAATCATTTTTCAGTTCAGTAAAGAAAATCTTTTAGGGCTGGAACAGTGAGTACAAAAAAATGTAAGGGTTGTACATTACTTCCCACTCAATACTGTAAAGAATTACTCTCGATTACAGTGAGGTCTTGTTTTATATTTTATTTTATTTTATATTTTGCTTAATTATTTTTGTTTTTACTTTGTTTTATTTTATTTTATTTAAATTTCTGATTTAATTTGATTTGATGACTTGACAATGAGACAAGTAATGTGTATTAAGTTTACACATAACTGCATACATACATTCGTGTGAAATGACAAAATGGAGAGTATAACAGTGCAGAACTTTTAGACCACGGGTCATATGCTGCTGAGTCACCTGTTTGAATTACTAAACATTAACTGTTGTCTTGTTGCAAAATCCTCAAAACTATACCACAGAGGAAAGCCCCAAACTCCTAAACTGGTCTTTGATGGGTAATGCAAAGGCTTCCACCAGACTTTTCCATCGTAGCAAACTTTCATTTGCGTTTACTTGGTTTGCACTCCTACAAACCAGCAGCACATCAAAGAGATGGAACTTCCCCGTCAGCAACCTCAGTTAAATCCCAACTGTGTCATCTACTACTCACCCCTCAAATTGTGCCGAGAACTGATTTTGAAGAATGTGGGTAACCAAACAGTTTCTGGTCCCCACTGACTTCTGTAGTATGGACAAAAAATATTATGCGAGTCATTGGGGACCAGAAACGGTTTGGTTAGCCACGTTCTTCAGGATATCTTCTTTCGTGTTCAGCAGAAGAAAGTAGCTCTTACTCTTACGGGTTTAGAGGGGTAAGTAAATGATGAAAGAATTTTCATCTTTCCCTTTAAAGTCAAACTATTAATACTCAAGCAGCTTCCGATTACAGATCATGTTCTTGTATATATGTGTGTATTAGCAAAGGTACAAGCTTTTATTGATGTTTATGCTGTTTAATCGGGATGATCAGTATGGTGAAAAGCTCTGTTCAATGCTGAAAATGAGCCTGCTTGGCACAATGTTCTAGTTTTGGTCTTGAGAAGGTTATCTACTGATGTTTGTATGTTCTCAGTATATACAGTGGTAAAAATAAAATCCTAATTTTACATGTAGTAAAATAAACTGTGACTGGGTGGTGTGATGCTGTCTGGACATGATCTATTTTTATAAGCTTGCACAGCTCAAGGCTTTGTGCCTCTGTCCTGTCCTCTAACACTTAATTGTTATCATTACTTTGAATTAATGAAGTCAGCATGACTCACTGTTTTGAATCTTCAATTATGTATGTATTTAATTATTTACATGTTATTTTATGATGTTATTTGTTTTATTTTATTATTTTGTTATATTTTACTTAAAAATATATATGATATAACAATTTATCAATTTAATTTAATAAAAAAAAACAGCTAGTTAAACTTGCTACAGCCAATACATCCACAACATGCCTCTTTGAGCATGTACAGTAACAAATATTGCTGCTGCAAATATAACATACATAAAATAACCCCATAGCATACTTGAATCCCCTCGTAGTAGATCTATACAGGTGGAGCTGGGGAAGGTGGAGGGTTTCTGAAGCAAGCTGCACTGCTACAGCAAGCTCTAGTCATATATTTGAATGTTGAGCAGTGAGCTCATTGGCTACCGATACAGGAGAGGACCAATCAGCTGTATCATGTGATAATGATGTCATTACGCCAGATTGAGTGAGACCTTTCGGACTGCGCCCATCAAAGTTTCATGCCAGTACTGTGCATATCTATGCCATTTATTATTTGCAGTGAGAGAGCTGTACATTAATGTGTTGTTATTTCATTTCAAGACCTGACATGCTGCTTTGCATAATATTGTTCTTAATTATCTACAATTGCAGTTGATTCTTGACTTTTTTTTTTTTTTTTTTTTGATTGCACGTGACTGAGCAGGTGTCGTGTTGAGTCCTACAAAACAAGTGGAAATAAAATATGAGAGGCCCTTGGAGAGACACATTTCCATGGAATCTCCCAATCTAAGTGTGCAGATTGCAGTGTGCCTTGTGATTCTTCCTGGTTTCCTGTTATTATTACATTTCCTGTCTGTAAGTAGAAGGATTAAAATAGCCGTACTAAAATGTATTGCTCTCTGGGGGAGCCATTTGTGTAGAAGACATTTAAGAGAGGAGCCTCTTTCTTAGCTCAGGCCCCTATAGTGCTAAATCTTCATGAGCTCTCTGAGACAATGCCACTGACTCATGAAAAGGTGGGCATGACAGGAACAGGATGTGAAAGACAAACTCTGTGCTTGCTTATATTGATGACACCCACACTAAGAGCATTTCGATAACAATTGTTTGCACTCTCGCCTTGTTTTTGAAATGACAATATTGTGCGGAGCCCTCGGTGGTGAACATAAAGCTCTAACAGATGGAAAACTCGATCTCTCCTTGAAATGAGATTGTGGGTGGCAAATCTGTTGGTTCTCACCAAATTTCCAAAATCATGCTAATTGTTTCCTCTGTGTAAAAGCAGCCTTTTGATGAATTTAACTTTGAATCTATTTTTGTTTTGTTCTGTTCTGTATATAAATAAAAGGATTCAACTTAGGATTCAAGTCTTGACTAATGTTGCAAGTTCTATGACGGAAACTTACCCCTTTATAGACACAAACCTATCTTTATAAATAAAAAAGGACAACATTTTTTGTTTTGTTTTTTATTTTTGTTGTTGTTCTTGTTTCTGTTATTCTTGTTCCTTGTTATTTATTTTTAAAACCATTTTCTGTATAGACACAAACATATTGTTTAGAAATAAAAAAGGACTTCACAGTTTTGTTTTGTTTTGTTTAGTATTTTATTTGTTGTTCTTGTTTGTGTCGTGTTTGTGTAATGGTTTCTAAGATGTTTACTTATTTTGTTATACCAAACAAGTTGGACCTGTTAATGTATTGATTTAAATTTTGCTTGCTTGCTAAATAAATAAATGGGATCAAAATAAAGGAATATGATTCTGTCTTCAAACAGTTGCCATGGATGGGTTACTGTGATGGCATTGCATATTTAAGGCTTGTGCATATGCACCAATGCAGAATGTGACACAAAACTTAAGGGAATCCTGTGAGTTTGTGTGTGAGAGAGAGGAGACTGTGGGTTCATTGTTCTTTTCTTAGACAGGTGTAACAGGAGACTAACCTGTGCAACTGCATGGCTTTAAACAACAGCATGCATTATTTAAGTTCATATTGCTTTCCATGGCCATGCCAAACCCTGTCTCAGCAGAAAAACTACAGTGATGCAACATCACAAAAAAAGCACTTTAAAAACAGAATTCCCTTGTGGGGGCAGTTATCAAGATTTTAACATTTGCCTCTCGCTATTTATTAAGTTAATCAGTACTCTTGATGCATTCCAATGTGCTTTCTTTAATTTAATTTCACGCAATGAGCCATTAAATCAATCAGGCACTATTCTATTAGAGCACCAGAGACAAAGTTCACTTCAAGATGGATTTTACATTACTGAAAAATGGGGGACTTTGACTTTAAACATGAAACTTTTTACACTGCATTTTGTTTTAAATTGAAGGATCTCGTGTTAAAAAGTATTTTTTTTTGTTGCACACATTGAACACAAAATATTGCGTACAAACCTTGCTTAATATATTTAAAACAACTGTAATATCTACTCTTGATAACAACCAAATTACCCTTATTATTTTTTAATAAAGCTCATTTCATAAATGTGTCCATGACCTACATCGCTTATGAAGTATGCTAGCATATCTGTTAATGCATCTGCAATTAAACATACATTTTAAGAATTGCACTTAATATGCCCCATAAAGGAAGTACCAGAATAGAAACTCAAATGCATTTTATTATATAATACATTTCCTTGCTGCATGGGCCAATTATATTACATACAGGCTCATTTTAGCATACCCATTTATTGTTCTGCATGTGTTGTACTGTGTTGTATTTGTTGTACTGTAACACATGCTTATGGAAGCTTTTGATGGATGGACGTGGGAAACTGAGAGCAAAGGATTATTAAAACTGCTTAGATGCTTTGACTGCTGAAAACTGTAGAGCATAGTATGATGTCAAATAAGGAAGCAGGTTTGTTTCTCAACTACAAACAGTAATTTTACCCCCATTAAAGTCAGTGACAGTTCATTGGTCTAATAATGAGTTTAGCATATTATGAAATTTTGTATTTATATTCTGCTTGCGCTTCTCTTCTCCGCCATAATTTTTCACTTGTTTACAATCCCAGATCTGCCAGGAGGCCACAGAACATGTACAGTAATAAAGAACTGCTTCTGTAGCTTATGCTACTACTGCTGTAGGAAGTGACAGCTCTGCCAGTATTATTAACACTCCCCATCAACACTCTCACCACAGGGAATGTGCAGCTCCCCCTCATGTGGCAATGGAAAACGTGCCAGCTATTGTGAGATTCCGAAGGGAACGCAATACGGTGTCTGTATGCTTCTGAAAGCACACTGGAGAGCACGACGGGTAAATGAGACCGCAAATTTAAACAGCTTAGCCTGTTTGGAAGTTCAGGTTACCTTTGTGCTGGACTGAAAGATCTAATTTGGTTTTCCCAGTCAAAATGTACCGGCTTGTAAAGGTTTCATTATGCTAAATTATCACCAAATCTTCGGATTCAGTCTTCTTGTCAGTTTGTTTTATTTCAATTAACACAGGGATAAAAAAAAAATGTTTTGGAACTGATTGATTGTAGGCTTCATTAATCTGAGTTTATGCAAATGAGTTATTGTATTTTAGCAAACACTGCCAAAATGATCCACAAAAAAGTGAGGTGCATAAGCTCAGATCATGCCCAATCAGTTCCAAAAAGAAATAAAACTTGTCCTAAGTGAAAGAAAACAATTTGACAATCACAAGTATAACAAGGTGGGTACAAAACCCCCTGCAAATGTATGAAAAATATTTAAATATTTTTATATCATGTGTGAGCAAAGTCAGTAAGATTTTGTCTAACGCAGTAACAAGCAAATCCTCCCTTGGTCAAAATGACCATCAGTCAAAAATAAAACTCTGCTTGACTTCAGCTAACATTGCAGAAATGTTCGACATCTATGTACATTTTACAATTTTATTGGTGTTCACAGAAACAAACCACATTGTTTAAAAAATAATGCATTTTGTTTACACATTATGTATTTAATATATACATCTCTGTACATCAGGAAAATAGTATCTTTTGCACAGCAAAGATAAAACATTTATGTCTGCAAGAACATATATATTATGGACATAAATAATAACAACACTTGTCTGAATTCCACCACAGTGCAAAATTAAAAAAGGGGAGGGGGGGGGGGCAAATGGAATAAGTTTTGTAACTCATTATTTAGTTAGTTTAGACACCACTTCTTTCGAAAGAAAGAAAGAAAATGAGAAACAGAAAAAAGCATTTCTTTGAGGGAAACTTCTTAGGTAAACAAGATCATTCCTAAAACCTCTTACAGCATAGAGAGGTTAAGTAGAGACTGTAAGCGTCTTATTGCGCAGAGCAACTCTGGTGCTTCCATCCAGACCCCTAATGAGGGATTATTGTGCAAGTGTCTGTTAAATCCACAAACATCTCCATGGCTTGTGTCTCAAAACCTAGTGAGCTGCCTACCAACAGCATTTTGTGTGCACTCTGAATCAGCTGAACTCAAATGTTTGCATTACATTCGTCTTTTCATCCATTGAGGTTACCACAAAAAAAAAAAAAACATTAAAAAAAGAATTAGCTGAAAACGTGCAGGTTGTAACTTTGGCACCATTTTGATTTTACTTAAGGCTGCAATCAAAATTTTTACAGAGAGCCGTAGTTTTGGCCGAAACTTGATGTCTAGGTAGGCAGCTCGCTGGGTTTTAAAACACACCCCGTGAATCCTAACGTTGCACTTTCAAGTCAAGTGGATGAAATGGCACATTCGTGCACCCAAACGCTTTTCTTCTTTATCACGAAGCATCGTGTCTTTATTATATTCAAGAATGGTCAGCCGACTTCTTGCATTCTCCCATCCACAGTGCCATTGGCAAGAGAGCCGGTCTCTTGGTTGCTGTCTATGGAAGAGTCGCTGCCTGTGCTCTCCCCGGACAGCAGGCGAGTCACCCTCAGATCGGCTTTTAGCATCTGCACGTCGTTCCCTATACTCATGGAGCCCAAGTCATTGATAATCTGGCACAGTTCTTGCTTGCCGTTGGCCACACAGTCACTGACTGTGTCCAGAATATCCTCGCACTCAAAGTGCATGGCTTTCTCCTCCTCCTCCTCACCGATCAGGTCCTCCGTGATGGAGCCCAGTTTGGGTGCGCTCCTGCTGCGCTCCACCGGGGGCTTGTAGTAACACTGTCCGTTTAGCAGCTTCCTCAGGGGCACCAGGGGAATCGTTTGCTCGCCAATCAACTGCTGTTGTTGGTGCCTGGCATCGTCCCTTCTTTTGAGTCGTTTAAACTCGGCCAGCGCTGTCGCGGAGGTCTGGTAGAGGAGCAGCGCCATGGCCTTCGCCTTCTCCGGCTTGGACACCAGCACGGCGTGGCAGCGCAGCATCACCGCCTTGTGCTTCATCTCGTGCCGGTAGACCCAGGCGAAGATCTTGGGGAGCCGCGGGTCTGCGACACAGTAGGTGATCCTGTGCAATAAATACAGGTGTCCTGGTCTCTTCGCCTTTTCGTCGACATGGACCATGCGGATGCCCTGCGAGCTGATGGTCAGCTTCATTTTGGTGCCTTTCTTGCCCATCTCGCTCTTGCCCCAGATCTTACTGACGGCCACGTCTGTGCATCCTTCCCCCTTGGACTGGATGGTGGTGGCATTGCCCAGGTACAGGACTGTGTACGTAGGGTCCACGCTGGTGATCTTCACCTTTTTCCTCTTGGATTTGAACATACTCCCGACTCTGTTGAGCGCGCTTTCTGGGCAAGATTTGGCGAAGGAGGTGAGCGCGGAGTAGTTGAGGCTCACGGCATAGCCCTTCTGCTTGGACTGCTGCTTGTCTTCCTCGATCAGCTCGAACTTGTTCTTCTTCCAAGGCAACATAATGGTTGTGTTGAGGAAAGTAAAGCTGCTAAGTCAACTCTAGTAATTCTATTACGCCTAAATTCTACCTCGTAACTGGCTGTAGTCATCTATTGGCCTGCTTTAAGACATTTTCAAAGTTGCAGAGCACTTCATAGACCTGTTTGCGGAGGAGTATCGCGTCGAACGCTACGCGCGCAGCATCGCTAAAAACACACTGTACAGTACAAGCGAGAAACAGCTACTTATATACTGGAATGAACCAACTCAGCCTCACGGAGGGGTCGACAGAGTGAGGACCATACCAAAACCTGGGCTTCAAACTCTGGGATTTTGCACTAAGCTGTTGATCATGTTTCAATGCATTTATTAATTTATTAAGGATAGTCATTAAATTAATTTTAAGTGTTTAATCTCGGCCTATTTGTTTTCATTTATGTATAGACTTTTCCACGTCAGTGAGTAAATACATGATTTAATTTTGATAAGCTTGGGGCCTATAAAATATTTTCACAGCAAATAATAGTGCTAATACAAGCACTTTTCCTTCTTTTCTTGTCTTTTCATAAAAATAAAAAAAACCTGGCTATTCGTTCTGTACTAACTGAGACTTGTCATGGCACTTGTATACTGTTGTTGTTCTCTTGTTTACCTGACTGCTTCTATTGTTCTCATTTGTAAGTCGCTTTGGATAAAAGCGTCTGCTAAATGATTAAGAATTCTTTGAATTTATCTAATTTTAAAATGTAATAGATCCTGTAATATAAAAAAGTAATGCAACCTTACAAATACCTGATATTATATGCAATAATAATACTGTCATATTACAAGTCTTAAATATATTATTATTATTAATAAAATTATAATATATTAATAATTAATATATTTTTTTATAATTAGTAATTAAATAATGAATTTGTAAGCATGCAACCTAAAATAATAATATTATTATTATTATTATTATTATTATTATTATTATTATTATTATTATTATTATTATTATTATTGTTAATATTATTATTATTATAGGTTAATTATATGTTATATTACAAGTCTTGAATATATTAATGATATTAATAATTATATAATTATAATATATTAATAATGAATAATATATTAATACATTATTTTATAATTATTAATAAATTATTTTATAGTTATTAATAAAAAAAATGTAAGCATACAATGTATAATATATTATTATTATTGGTTAATTATTCGTTATATTAAAAGTTTTACATATTGTTAAATTATATATTATTAATAATTGTATAATTAATAAGCATATAATTTAAGCATGCTTTTTATTATTATTATACGTTATATTACAAGTCTAAACAAATATAAACATATTTGTATTATTAATAATAATGATTATAGAATTTTAGAATAATGATAATGTATAATCAATAATTAAATATTTATATTGCTGAATGTAAGTCCCTCGGCTTCTAGAGAGGCGTGGAGCAAGAGGAAGGGTCTGGGCGAATCTAAACTTGTGATGTGATGTCCTCTGCTGGCGGCAAGCGAACATTCAGCCAGAGTTCAGTTTCAGTGGCCACAAGCGGTTCTACACACGGAACCCTTTACGTGCTTACCTTTTCCCCGGACATATTTTAGTGAGACACCTAAGGCAAGCCAACAGTTTAACAGCGATTTGTCTTTTCGGTTTTTCTTTCCCCCTAAGTCAGTTCTATCAACAGACACATTAACTGACCGGTTAACCGCGTGACAGTATTTAAGATGGGAAAGAAGAAGACTCGTGGAGAGGGCTCGGGGTTGGGGAGAGCTTTAATAAAGGAGAGACTGACCGCAGGCCGTGGCTACAGGAGAAATGACACATGGGTGAGAAATTGTGACGGTCTAACGTTAATCCTAAACTGTTTTACTTTTTCTTTCACGTGTACCAGAATATTGTAGAGGTAACATGGCGCATTTATAAAATTAGATAAAACAAATAACTTAACATTGTGTCACTTATACAATAAATAAATACGCTTACAATATGTGTAACAGAGTCAAGCGAAGCAACAAATATTTCTAGATAATTTAAAATGATTTTTTCCCCCAGCTCAGACCATCAACACAATATCAGTAAACCAAAACATACAGACTACAAATAGTCTTGAAATGGGATATTTTTCTTTATGCAAGAGGGAAACTGGGTTCAGTGGATGAAAATCTAATGTATAATAATAGTTTGATGTCTTTTAGCTTCACACCAGTGAGCTGAATGATGGATATGATTGGGGTCGACTCAACCTCCAGTCTGTCACCGAGCAGAGCTCTCTGGATGACTTTCTGGCCACAGCTGAACTTGCTGGAACTGAATTTGTTGCAGGTAGGTGTTGATCATATCTCTCTAGATAATGTTTACGATTATTTACAAGAAATCAGGTTTATTATCATAAACTAAAACAATTCGAATTTTTATATATATTTTTTAAATGAATTTGAAGTGAAATAAAATCGAATATAATATACGGTTAATTTTACAATCATTTTATTTGAAAAGCTTAAACTTATGAATAATAAGAAATATTGCAACTTACTGAAATAAGGTGAATATTACTGGAAATAAATAAAAACTAAAACTGAAATGAACCTGAATACCCATATTTAAAAAAGACTAATAAAAAACAATAAAAAATAAAAAATAACTGACAAAACATTTAAGTGAAAATATATATGAAAAATGTAATAATATTTTAATAACACTGTTAGGAGCAGAATAACAAATGTGTTTTTTTGTTTTCTTTTTCGCAGAGAAGCTGAACATAAAATTCGTCCCAGCTGAAGCGAGAGCCGGCTTGCTTTCAGCTGAGGAGTCCACACGACTGAAGAAACTCCATGAGGACAACAAACAGTTGTTACGAATTCCCCGAAGGTATGTTGTTGTGCAATTAAATGTGATTTCTATAAACCTGTATCAAAGTTCCATTGAGCTGTTGTCATGCAAAAGCTGATTTATTCATCTCGTCACCACAGGCCTCCTTGGGACGAGAGCACAAGCCCTGAGGTTCTGCAGCAAAACGAGAGGGACAGTTTCCTCATATGGAGGAGAGAGCTGGCTCGGTGAATGTTTGATTCATTTAGTCCATATACACTAGCAAATCCAATTCTCTAGTGTTTTTTGAGCAAATGCAATTTTTGTGATAGGTTGGAAGAGGAACAGAAGTTGATTCTTACCCCTTTTGAGAGGAATCTTGATTTCTGGAGGCAACTCTGGAGGGTCATTGAGAGGAGGTGAGCTCTTGCTTGCCTTTAAAAAATAAAATAAAAATGCTCTTCACGATCTAATCACACTTTGATGTATGATACTATTTTTGTTTTTATTTTTTGCTTTATCTTCAGTGATGTTGTGGTTCAAATTGTTGATGCCAGAAACCCGCTTCTCTTCCGCTGTCCAGATCTTGTAAGTAACTGAGAGATCAGACCAAAACAATTATACTCATAACTATTTATTTATTTATTGTTTTTAAATAATGCTTTAATTTCTGTCTCCGTCAGGAAAAATATGTAAAGGAGGTCTCGGCTCACAAAGTAAACATGCTTCTTCTGAACAAAGCCGACCTGCTCACTAGAGAACAGCGGCGAGCTTGGGCGCGATACTTCCAGAAGGAGGGGATCAGAGCAGTGTTCTGGTCTGCTTTAGCTGAGGCGCAACGACTCGAGGCAGAGGAGAAGGTAATATATGGAGCTGGTCTGCAGTGATGCACTAAAAGTAATAGTAGTTTTTGTTAGTAGGATTCAATTTGGGCTTTGCAATTTTCAGATACCGTAATTAAAAATTTAAAGGAAAAAAAATAAAACAAGTGCATATTTACATTTTTTTTTAAATACCAAATATTTCACAAAAGTATTAAGCAGCACAACTGTTTCAACAGTGATTATAATAATACTATTAATAGTAAAATGTGTCTTGAGCAGCAGATCAGCATATTAGAATGCATTTAGGCTTTGCATAACATGAATAAATTACATTTAAATATATATAGAACTAGAAAACAATTATTTGAAATAACATTTCACAATATCACGGTTTGTACTTGTATGTATCAAATACATGCAGCTTGTATGAGCATAGGATGATTCTTTAGAAAATATTCAGTGAACATTTTGGTTAATGATGCAAATGAATCTTTGATTTGAATTTATTCATTATTTTCATATGCATTGATTCTTTTAAGGGAATCGAATGCTTGCTTTCATTATTCTGTTTCTCCTTCACATTTGGTGGCTAAGGGAGAAGAGCCGATGGACCAAGAGGATCAGAGTGATACAGAACAGGAAGCAACCTCCAAAAATGTCCCAGATGAGGAAAACAGCACTTCACCTAATGAAGAGAGAGATGAGAGTGAGGAGGATGAAGAAAGAAGAGTTTGTGTGGATGAGACCGAATGGCAGACATGCTCCGAGGAATCAGGAGATGAAGACAAACCAGAAACCCCAACGGTTTCATCTTTCTACAACTCCAGCCGTTTGTTACGCAAAGATGAGCTGCTGGAAATGTTCAAGTCTGTGCATTCTGGGCCGACGTACAAAGATGGACAAATCACAGTCGGACTGGTGAGTTTTTGGTGAGTTTATATCAAGCATTGATACTTAAGAATTCAGATTTCAACTCCAAATTCTCTTAAAGGTGGGATATCCCAATGTTGGAAAAAGCTCTACCATCAACACCATCCTGAGGAACAAGAAAGTCTCCGTTTCAGCTACACCTGGACACACAAAGCATTTCCAGGCGAGTGTTTTCGAATTAATGAACAATGGAGGAATTGAAAATCAATTCTTGACATTTTTCAAATTTTTGCTCCTACATCACTCTTAGGGACAAATTACATTTAGCTGTATACCAATAGCTTTCAAGCTATCAGAGTCAAACATTTAGCAGTTAGCGTTTATTGACTGTTGGTTTGTCCACATGTTTCAGACTCTGTTTGTCGATCCTGGTCTCTGCCTGTGTGATTGTCCTGGACTGGTCATGCCTTCTTTTGTGTCCACCAAAGCCGAGATGATCTGCAGCGGGATCCTACCCATCGATCAGATGAGAGATCACGTTCCAGCCATCTCTTTGATAACCTTTTAAAACAGCAGCGATCATGATAACTGCATCTTTTGCTTGATCTTTTATAACACACTACAGATTGAGGGTGGATATTTTTTGGAGTAACCAAGAAGGCATTCATTTGATCAGAAATATTGTGAAATATCATTACCCTTAACGTAAATACGTATGTCAGACTATCCCTCGAAGTGTGCTGGAGGGGACCTATGGAATCAACATCATCAGACCAAGAGAGGACGAGGACCCCGAGCGACCCCCCACCTATGAGGAGCTGCTCATGGCATATGGATGTCAGTTCCATTTGCACGATGTACACATTAAGACATTTCACAGCACACTTAACTGACCAACCATGATGTGTTCTCTTCATGCAGATATGAGAGGCTTCATGACAGCACACGGCCAGCCAGACCAATCGAGATCAGCCCGTTACGTTTTGAAAGACTATGTCTGTGTAAGTGCCTTTCGTTTGTCAGTACCAGCTCTGAATTGTGTAGTTATGAACATGGAGAATTGGAGATTTTAACCTCTTCCTTCCTGATTTTCTGCAGGGTAAACTCCTTTACTGCCACCCTCCGCCCCACATCAGCCCTAAAGACTTCCAGCCTCAGCATGCCAGGTGGAGTGGAGGAGTCGAACCAACTGCTAGCGATGCCAACAAGCCCTCAAAAGTCAAACGCATAGAGAACACCGTGGATAAACATTTCTTTCATCAAGTGAGATTCAGCTCTTGAATGAGTTTATTTTGTGGTAACGCCTGCCTGTACAATACATGGCTACTGAAACTGAAATATTGATTTACTTTTGTTGTTAAATCCCTCACAGCACACATAATCAGTCTTTTTTTTTCATAGGAAAATGTGCGAGCACTGACCAAGGGTGTGCAGATGGTGATGGGTTATAAGCCCGGAAGTGGTCCTGTCGGGCCTGGAAACACAGAACAACAGACTGGGAAACCCTGGAAAAAACACGGCAACCGGAACAAGAAGGAGAAAGTGAGAAGACTCAACAAACATCTGGATGCATGATCCCTATACTAAGATGTTTATTGGATATGATCTTTAATGCAAATACTTCAATTTCACCTTGGGTTATACCTGGATGGGATTGATAAGTGCTGATGGACGTTCCCCTTTGTATGAAATATCATCAATCATAATAATAAACTATAACTCTGTATTTTATCAGTGTATTAAATGAAAAGAGTAATGGACACCGATGAACGCTAATAAATGAAGATCTCCTTGTGATGTCCTTAAAAGTAATTTTGTTCTGTATTAAAATTGTGGATTCCATTTAGTAGAATATGTGGATTTCTAAAATGGTGACGGTGATATATTGACAGTTTCTCAGTGCAATTTTCTCAAACATATAATTAGTACTGCGTTTTTTTTTTTTTTTTTACTTTCTCCAAGCTGTAATGGTATTTAATCTGGTAGGAGTAGCCTAACATTTGTAAATTACCTTTTTAAGGGAAAGATTTATGTTAATCTATAAGGGAACTTGTATATTTTGATGCAGAGATTTGTCATTAAATCTTGCAAGTTTCTTACAACTTTTAATCACATATCTTTTTGTAAGTATTTCATGCAGTTTCCCAGCAATTAAAGGTATATGCATTTTGCGCACACATATTTGATAAAAAAAACATTAAATATTTCTGAACTAAGTATTTTAAAGGGGTCATATGATGCTTTTTTAAAAGATCATTATTTGCTGTAACAGAATATGTTGACATACTTTTATGTAAAAAAGAAAACATTATTTTTCAAGTACTGTACAATATTGTAGTTCCTCTATGGCCCGCCTCTCTCAAACCAGTAGTTTTCTACAAAGTCCCTCCTTCTGACAAGCACAGTCTGCTCTGATTGGTCAACTGACCCAGTGCATAGTGATTGGCCGAACACCGCAAGCACTCACACTGATGAAGCTTGTGTGTTTGCAATACACAAGCCACAGACGGTTAAGACAGCTGACTCCACTGTGTGACCGTCTCTCTCTCAAACACACACACACACAACACGAAAAACTCTGCATTTGAACATTCAATGGCAAGTACTTAATCTGGGCAGTAAGCAAGTTTGCGTTTTCGAACACAGCCTAACATTCTTGATATAAACATTGTAAACAGCCCATTTAAATGAAAGTCACATGTTCTATCAATCTGTTGCAGATTTCTATGGCTTCGTATATGTTCATTTTGGATGTCATCCATTCTCTGTCATAATCTTTCTCCATTTATTTGTGGTATAAGTCTAAAATTGGTAAGGGTTTATATACACACACACATCACTCATTGGTATGACTGTGTGTATCATCTTTCACAATAAATGACTCGCCTTGTTCTCAAGGAGAAAAAAATCAAATGGTATCCAGGAGGAGGAAGCTGAATTTTCTAGTTGTGTCTCTGCTGTTTGTAATGTGTGGTTGCGTTTACCTGGGTTTACATGTCCATTCAAGTCCAATAATGGTATTTCCAACCATGAGGAGACAACTTGGCATGTTCCTCTATGTAAGTAAAGTCATTCTCAAAGCTGTGAGTAGCATTTGTGGATTTAGCTAAATTTGGATTTAGCATTCTATCAAATGGATTATCGGTTGGATATCAACGCCATTATATCACCAAATGGATCCTTTGCAGTGAATGGGTACCATCAGAATGAGAGTCTAAACAGCTGATAAAAACATCACAATAATCCACGCCACTCCAGTCGAACAATTAATGGCTTGTGAGGAGAAAACCTGCATGTCCTGAGACGTTTCTAACTTTAGATATGCAGCTTGGGTGAGGAACTGGAGTAGTGTGGATTACTTGTGGATTTTAGTGATGTTTTTAGCAGACTCTCCTTCTGACGGCACCCATTCACCGAAGAGAATCTTTTGGTGAGCAGTCTGTTATAATGATAAAATAAACTCATCTACATCTGGATTGTTCAAGGGTTTTCATTTTTGGCAAAATTATTCCTTTAATAAAATAGTTGTGCACAAATTTCATAATGAATTAAATGTAAACAGAACATTAAATGAAAGAACAGTCACAGACGTATGTATATGCTTTGTGTATAAACTGTCCAGTTGTGTCTTTTCTGTCTTTTGCAGAATAAAGGGGAGAGCAGAAGTTCTGTCTTCTGTAGCTGGATCTCTGTTTGTCTCTGCCATTCTTCTCTACGACACACAGCTAAGATCTGTAATCAAAGCAATGCCATGGATACTCTCTGCTATCAGCTGTGCAAATCTGGATCTTTCTGTATCCTTTGACACAGATGTGAGTGACTCAGGGTCTGGAAGTGGACTCGCACATTTAATGTACCAATGTTCTCAGTCTACTCTTTAACTTTGATTTTTCAGATTGTGGTCCTCGTCTGTTACAGAGTCTTTACTAGGTGTGCACCAACAATATTGAATGCTGCAGAAAGAAGCACCTCTCAGCAAGAGGCAGGTTTGCTCTTGTTTAGAATTTTAGTAAAGTGGTTTTATGGTTTATGGTGTTAGGGTATGGTGATAGATTAATTCTCATTGTCATGCTTGTATTTGACTGGTGTCTCTTCAAGGCTTGTCTCAAGGAGGCCACCATCTCACGGGACAGTTCATCAGACAGTCTTCCGCTAAAGAGGACTGTCAGGGTGGTGCGGGTTGATGAACAGTGTTCATCAAAATGACCAAACCTGTACTGTCCTACACGTGTGATTTCACACTGCTTAATATGTGCACGCACAACCAAGTTAAAAATAAAATCAATATAACTAACAAAAATAAATTAATCAAATGGAAAAAAAAATCATAATAAATGTGTAAAACTGATATTAATGTATCTGTTATTTTATGTATATATTATTATTATCATATAGTATATTTATAGTTTAAAAATGTAAATTGTTTATTATTTATTACAAATATTATATGTTCTAAACATGTAATATAAATAAATTCTAACATCTAACAATATATATATATAATTCTTCAATGATATAATTACTGTATACAATTTGTTTTCATTAATAAACCTCAAATTATACATGGAAAAACTAAAATTAATGTAATAATAAAATGTAATAACTGGAGGCTGCAGTACTGCTTTAGGACGGTAGATGGTAGCAGAGTTTTAAAAGACTAAAGCAAATCACGTGTATAAATGTGTTTGAGTTTCCTGACAGTTTTTCAAAAGGATCTATTTAAAGTATTTATTCAACATATTGTTTGCACACTTATCTGAAAGAAAATTGTATCACTCAGTATAACATCTCAATATAAATTGTACGTCACCATTTTGCTGAAAATGTTGTTGTTGTCCTTTCTTGGCTCTCTAAATGGCTTTTGAGAATGCCAAGTGATTGAGAATAGCGTTTAATCTAAAACAAAGGCAATTCGCCCTGGACGAGAACAATTGAACTTTGTTTTATTCACTAAGCAGGAAAAAGCTAAGCATGTGAACTGCCTCAGACACTGTGTGTGAGTTCAGGGTTCAGACATCTGATGTCAAGAGCAGTCTTCCAGTGATGAATGTGTGATTTCTGATTGCTGTTACTGTAGTTAAACTATTCAATTTCTAAACCATTAGCATCAGTTACAAGCAGAATTGTAACGCAAGTTATATAATTTGGTATATAAGGACTGGTAACTAGCTGTGAGAGTTGAACAAAATATATATAAAAAAAGTATCTAAATCAGAAAAGAAAAAAAAACATGTCTCATGGGCAGTTTTAGGTACAGCTAGACAATCAAAATGGGAGATTCCTGCAATTCCATTCCATTGTGTCAATTACTGTAAGCAGTTGTGGAAGAGAAAGCTGGGCTTGGTGTTCCAGAAGTTCATGTTGTTGCTCGATTGTTTTGCTGTTAAAGATCTATAATAAAGGAACAGGGCAGGACCTTTCTGCATCGGAAGTGGTACAAAATGCTTGTTCAGTCTACATGAGAATTTGGCCCTGGCTCTGCTATTTTAAGAGTGGGTCTGTCGCCCGCCCGATGTGTGGAGAACAGTGGACAGGCCGAGGGCTTTTCTGTTCTTTGAGAAGCGGTCGTTTGTGTCTGTGTGTATGAGGAACTAAACATTCCTCTGAAGATATTTGAGCCTTAAAAGAGTAGTTTAGCACAGAATAAAACATTACTTCCTTCAAATTATACAACCTCTTCTAATTCCAAACATACATAAGATTCCAAAATTAGATTCCATTTTTTGTTTGTTTATTAAATTATTATTTTTTCAGTAAATGCAATTTGTTTATTTTTTGTTTATTAACTTCTATTTTTATTTTACTTATTAAAGGGATTTTTATTTATTTATTAAATGTATAAGAACATTTTGTTCCTATCATTTTAATTTTAAATTAAACATTCAATTTTGTGATCATGTATTATTTATTATACATTTTATTAATGTATTTATTTTTATATATTAAAGAAATCATTCACAAAAAGTTGCTGAGTTATTGATTCAGTTACATATTAAAGGAATTTCATTTATTTAGAAAATAAATTATTCATTAGATTTCTTTTTATTAAGTGGACTTTTTATTAAATGCATTTTATAATCTTTTTTGTTTAATTTATTAATTATGTTTATCATATGAATCATAAAAATGTTTTTGAAGTTTAATGAAGCAGTGTAAACTGGATTTCGTTCATATACTTAATATAAAGCGATCTGTGTCATTGTGGATATCACCATCATGTTTTTTAATGGACTTTGTGTGACTGCGCACATTTTTTAATATACTTGAAAGCAAATAAGATGTAAGTCTGTTTCTCATACAGTACCTCACCTCAGTACCTATTGTTACCAGCTTTAGGAGGCTGATCTACACTTGTATCCTTCCCTCACGGCGACTAAGGCTCCCAGCACTTCCCTGTCATTCACACTGATGACTTTTTCCATTGTCGTCCCCTTTCCTCCCCAGAGCCATGTTGTTGATTAATGGGATGGCTCTGAAAACCTTATCGGACCTGTCGTTTTCATAGACGATACCGAACACTGACAAATGAAGGGAGGTGACACATTGACTGCCCTAATAAAAACAATATCACCCTTTTGCAGGGTCTCCAGGTCGGGAGGTTACTTCCTTTATTTTGATGGTTTCTGCCGGTTTATTTGAGCTGGACTGGACATGGCCCAGCAGCCCAAGATAAGGCACAGACAAGTGCGTGAGTGTTTTCAGTGTCTTTGCTGGTATCCAGACTTGACCTGCCTTGGCTTGTGACTTTGCCTCCCATGCTCTTTGTATCTCAGTCAGTCGGGTTTAACAGATGGATATTAGACTTCCGTAAAGCACGATAGCAAGACAATGCTTTGATTAGAGTATGTCAAGTACATGAGGACATTTCTTGTCCTGGTGGATTTGAGTTGGGGATTGTGAATAATGTGTAGGCCCAGACCCACACAGAATCTGAATGACAGAAATTCCTGTCATTCACAAAGGTCTACACATTCTGTGTCTTTTCATGTTTGTTAACAGAATAGCAAGATACAAACTTGCGAAAGTTTTCATACCCCTTAATTTTTTTCATGTTGTTTGTTGCTGCCTTATTTTAAACTGCTTTAAATGACTTATTTCCCCCACATGAATCTACAGTACACCTCATATACCATAGTGTCAAAGCAAAAAACAGGGTTAGGGAAAATTTATTAAAAATAAAAATCTTAAATGATTTCATTGCAAAGGTATTAATACCATTATCTGGCTTGGGAGTTGGTTTGTAGATGTTACTACACTGTTGCAGATTTAATTGAATGGGTATGATTTGGAAAGGCACACACATCTTACAGATAAAAGCTGAAAATGCATATCAGAGAAAAACCAAGTAAATAAATAAAAAACTGCATGTAGAGCTCAGAAACAGGTTTGCATCAAGCCACAAATCTGGGGAAGAGTTCAGAAAAAATCCTCTTCATTGATGGTTCACAGAACCTCTGTCTGTTACCCTTAGTGGAAGAAGTTTAAAACAGCCTGGACTCTTCGGACCAAATGGAGCAATTTATGGAGAAGGGCCTTAGTTAGACTGGTGACAGAGACGCTGAGGGTCATTGTAGTTGAGCTCCATGATATGTTGGTAAATCTACAGAAGGACAAACTTCACTGCAACACTACATTGATCTGGACTTTATGGTAGTTTGGCAAAACTCTCCTCTCCTCAGTGAAGACACATGAAAACTATTGGAATTTGTAAAAAGCACTTAAAGGACGGATTGTGAGAAACAAGATTATCTGGTCTGATGAACCTCCAAGCATCATGTTTGAAGGAAACCAGCTCTGCTGCAGAGTACCATCCCTAAAGTAAAGTGTGCTGGTAGCAGCCTCAAGCTTCTACTCAGCCTCGAAGCATCCAATTTCTAATATAACTTCGATTGGATTATTCTGAAAGAGGAAAGTCACATACACCTAGGATGCTTAGTAGAAGATGGACGGATTTTCATTTCGGTTGAACTAAGAGCATGAGCAACAATCCAGAGCATTCAGAACCTCAGACTGGGCAAAATTGTTCACCTTCCAGCAGGACTATGACCCTAAGCACACAGCAAGAGTGGCTCAGAAACTCTGTGAATGCCCTGAGTGGCCCAGCCAGAGCCTGAGCTTGGACCCAATCAAATATTTCTGGAGAAACCTGAAAATGTCCATCCAACCTGACAGAGATTAAGAGATGAAGAGATGACAGCTCTTGTTTTTGCTTTGGCATCATGGTGTATGGAGTGTAGACTGGGGTGTGAACACACACACACACACGTTTGTTTTTGTGAAATGTGGGGACATCCCATAAGCGTAATGGTTTTTATACTGTACAAACTGTATATTCTATCGCCCTTCACCAACCCTACACCTAACCCTAACCCTAACCCTCACAGGAAACTTTATGCATTTTCACTTTCCCATAAAAACTAATTCTGTATGATTTATGACGTTTTGAAAAATGGGGATATGGGTTATGTCCTCATAAGTCACCCTCTCCTTGTAATACCTGTGTCATAGCCATGTCATTATACAGAGTTGTGTCCTGATATGTCACAAAAACACACCCACCCACCCACTCTCTCACACACACACACAAACAATGATATGTTATTAAAATGTAATTATATACAATTACAGTATAACAGTATATATTCTGCAGATTCATGCTGAAACATTTTAAATAATCTGAAATGTTACAAATATGAAATTCTGTCATCATTTACTCACCCCATGTAATTGTATATCTTTCTCTCTTCTGTGGAACACAGAAGAACCCCCCCCCCCCCCCCCCACACACACACACTGAAAGTCATTGGGGTCCACAGTTTGGTCTCCAATGTGTTTTTCAAATATCACCCTCCTTCCTTTTGTAATAACTGTTATTTTAGTATTGTTTACTTTGAACTAGCTTTTCATATTTTCAGTTTGTTTTTCATCTTATTTTTAGTTCAGAATTAGTTTTTATTTAGTTCCAGTTAATGATCTTGTTGCTTCAACCTAAACATTTGTAGTATTTCATCTAACATTTCTACTTTTATTACAGCTTTATTTCAGTTAACAATTGCTTTTTTTAGATTTAATGACAATAACCTGTTTGGAATTACATGGTGAAGATATTGAGACATTTATTTTGGGGTGAACTAGCCCTTTAAGCTATAACCTCCAAAAACGTTACAGTTACTCCATATGTTCTCATGAAAGTTTTAAAGGTTTTTTTTTTTTTTTTTTATTTCCTCACTGGGTTTTGTGCATGAAGAAATTGTTCTCTTTGACATACATGTGAACTCAGACTGCTGATCTATCATTTCACAGAGCCTCTGTCGTAGCACGTAGTAGATAATGCTCTTCTCTGATGTCACAGACCACTCGCTGACGCCCAGGCTGCATTCAGTCTATACAGGGCCTGAGTTTGTAGTTAATCCTCTCCCCCCTTGAACTTGGAGAAATGAAAGCAAACTGTCCGCTTTGTTTAAAGAGCTGGAATCCTGTTTGCACATCTGACTCGAAGCATGGATCAGAACATCTGAACCTGTGGTTATGTGCTAGGACTCTTGTTTTTCTTTTGGATTGGCACGTACGTCATCTTGAACCTGCTACAAGGGGCAGAACAAGGTGGCATGAGTTAAAATTCAAATTCAGGCCCTTTCTCATAATCCATTTCTGTTTTGTTTGTTTTTTTATTCGAGAATTGACAATCAGAACATCATAATGCTGCATGTTCATCCATTTCCTGTGTGGTTTTGAATGGATCGTTTCTGATTCAAAGCCTGTGGTTTTAAACATGGTTTATCAGATGGACAGTTGATTTATTCAGTCACTAATAATAAGAGGCAGTCACATCACATCCAGTGTTACTATTAGACCACATTTTGACTGTCAAAACAGCAGGACTGAAAGGTTAAATTGACCTTTGAACGGACAAATAAATGAAACCAGGACAAATAGCTATGCAACTCATTCTTATGTAATACAACTTGTCTGTCAAATTCATCTTTCGCCTTTTCTCTACTCACCACTTTCACTTATCACAGGTTCCACATCATATTGATTTTAAGGCAGATATTGTGTTCCTGTAACTTTAAATAAGGCTTAAAGACAGAAAACTAATAAGTAGTGATGAACATGTATGGAAAAAGAGGAAGGTTTGGTAATCTATCTTCTTATATACCTACTGTTATTGCAATATAATTAAGGCCTATCACTATTCAAAATATTGGTAAAATGTGTCAAAAATCATCAACAGAGAAACTCATTTCATAATAAGACCTTACATTATGCCATATCAAAGGTTAAAAGAAATGGAGAAAACAATAAATATTTTAAAACATTTTAGAGTCTAGGGCCTTTTTATATTAATATATGCTTACGAACACACATAAATATGTGAGTGTATATGTATATCTACATGTATAGGTTTTATAATTAAAAGCGATACATGGTCTGGTTTGGAGCCAGATGGGCCTTTAGCGCGCGCTCACACGCACCTGACGCAGTTCCACTATGACCTCATATCCTCTGCATCACTTCCTGTACATGCTGAGGCAGAACTGGGGAGTCAGGCACATTTACACACATACACACACACACACACTCATCTGCTGTCAGCAGTACTCACGATCTGAGTCTCACGTCTCTTTCTCCGCGATCCTTGCGATCTCATCATGACCCAGAGGTGATCCTCGTTCCGGTGGTTCTGGGTGAGTGCGCGCGCGCGCGGGGATCTGTTCATTGATGTGTCAGAGTATGAAGTCATGGCTGCCTGTAATTCTTCCTCGTGTGTGTGATCGAGGTTTTATAACGCTGTGGCGATTAATATGTGGTATTTGGGTCTGTTTAGATAATAACGGTGTTGTGATCTGTAGTCGAGTAACGTTATGTGTACTTTGAATTTTACTCCGTTTTGAGATTTGCATTAAGCGGTGTGGTTTTAAAGTGGTAGTTCGCCCATTCTTTCTGTCATCGTTTACTCCGCCTCATGTCCTTCTAAACATGTAGGACATTTTTTTTTCTTCAAATGAACACAAACGAAGATTAGGCAGAACGTGATGGACTGACAGCCTCAGTCACCATTCACTTGAATGGTATCGTTTTGCCATAGAGTGTAAGTGAATGGGGACTGAGCCTGTCACTCTGGCATCCTCTCTTGTATTTTACGAAAGAATGTTATACGTGTCATTCAAATAAAATAATTAGGGCCCGAGCACCGAGGTGCGAGGACCCTCTTGTATCTGCTTTGTTTTTTATTAGGGCTCAAGCCTGGAGGGCGAGAGCCCTATTGTTTTCCGTAGGATTATTTGTTATTATTATTATTTTTCTTCAAGGTTTCGGGGGCTTTTTGGGCCCTTAACATGATTAAAAAGTCTTGAAAATTGGCACACACATTGGAACCTGCGGCCATTAGGGCCGGGCAGAGACTGATACACGGGCGTGGCACAAGGGCTCTACAGCGCCCCCTGGAATACTGAGGACCATATATCATACATACTTGCACGTAGACACACGAAACTCGGTACACATGTAGATCTCATCAAACCAAACAACTTTTGTACTGCATGTCATAGGCTCCGCCCAACAGGAAGTTGGATATTTAGGGTTTAGTATTCATATTTTTCGTCAAAGTTGTGGGGGCTTTTGGGGTCCTTAACATACTCAAAAACTCTTGAAAATTTGCGCACACTTTGGAATCTGTGGCCTTTAGGAGCCTGCAGAGGCTGGGACCCGGGCGTGGCACAGGGGCTCTATGGCGCCCCCTGGAACACAGTCATAAATGTTGATGTATAGCTCACACATACTTGCACGTATTAATATGAAACTCAGTACACATATAGATCTCATCGTGCTGAACAACTTTCGTACTGCATGTCATTCGGCTCCGCCCAACAGGAAGTCAGCTATTTAGAGTTATGTAAAAAGCGCATGCTCTGGAATTTGAAATACTTGTCATAGGTTTTTTTGCCGATTGCCACCAAATTCGGTCAACATGATCTCAAGACATTGGGGATGAAAAATTGCCAGGGGATTTTTGATATCTCGAACGGTTTGCTCGTGGCGAGGTGTTGAAATTATGGTGAGAAATGAGAAACAGGAAGTGTCTAATACCATCCACATACATTTCCTGATTTTAATCAAACTGCATCAGATTATTCGTTGTATGATGTCGATCGCATATATGTGACTATTAGGAGTCAAAGTTATAGCGCCACCAACTGGCAGCAGGAAGTGTGTCATTTTCAAAATGATTTGAATTCAGCATCTTATTTTTACTCGATTTGCTTCAAACTTCATCAGAATAATGTTAAAACACAGCCGATATAAATCTGCTGGGGGGATATTGATATCTAAAAATATTGTTGCCGTGGCAACATGTTAAACTGGAATACTTCTCAGGTGATTTTGAGGCATATAACATGCTTAGAATTTCATCAAACTCAGAACACATATCAGTATTTATGATAACTAGACACTGGCAAAAGTTCATAAGAGGGCGTGGAAGAGGCACTCTATAGCGCCACCTTTTGTCAAAAGTGGCGGGGTTAGTTTTAGCTACAGACACCAAACTCGGTACAAAAATTTTTCTTATCAAGACGGACAACTTTCTAATTCACAGTCATCAGCTACGATCAACAGGAAGTCAGCTATTTTGATTTGAATGTGGATTTTTTTTTACATTTAGCTGTGAATTAATGCATACTGCTCAGAGGAGAGTAACACTATACACACCAAACTTTGTCTACATGATGCCAAAACATTTTAAACAACTTAAATTGCCAATGGATTTTGGATAGCTTAAACGGTTTTGTCGTGGTGATTTTTTTAAATGACAGTAAAAATGGAATTATTAATTTTCCTGCATTTTTAAATTCCAAACACTTCAAAACCTTTTTTCGTACAGAAAAAAAGTCATTCTGAGTAAATATGGATAGTTTCACGACTTTACAACACTGTATGGATAACAGAAAATTAAAAAACTGTCAGACATCTCATCTCACTCTGTCCCTCTGTTTGAGTATATGTGCTTCAGACTTCCATTGTCTGAGAGAAATAGCGCCCCTACAGGTTCAATTCCCGGACTTTTACTTTCACTTTTAAATCGGTTAAAAATACAAATAAATACTTAGATTTAATTCACACTGACAAGCTAAACCAACATATCTGATTATTACCGGTTCAGGGCTCATGGATAAATTATTTCTGGCCAGAGATACGTGAGAAATAGGAGAGATGAATCACCGCTGTGATCACGAGCGTCTGGAGTAAAGAGCTCAGAAAAAACGAATTTATTCCTGTTTTAAAGCTTTTAAAAATAAATTATTACAGCGATATCACACAATCAACCAATTAGAACACACCAAGAGCTAAATTCAGATGTTTTTGAACTGTTTGTGTGAAAATGAATTATTTGCGGCTGCCTATCTGAAACCACCGCCTCCGATCAGCGCGTACAGTGTCGAGCTCAAAACAAACGAATTTATTCTTGTTTAAGAGCTTTTTTAAATAAAATATTACCACAAATGCACACAATAAACCCATTGTAACACTACAAGAGCTAAATGCAGGTGTTTGTGACCCGTTTAAGTGTGCAAGACTATTTGAAAGCGCGACTGGTAGAATAACATATATCTCTCGAGCTGCAGGATTCTGCCTTTCGTCGTACGAACGAACACATCACGGACAAGATTATTTCAAAATACATAATAGCTTGGCGACTATAAACGAAAACAGCCACGTGAACATAAACTGTTGAGAAATAAATCTGAAATGGATCTACTGGATTTTAATATTAAGTGACCGCATATACCAGCTGCTTCTGTCTTCAATTTTGATCCATATAAAAAATGAAACTCATTCATCTTGGCTGCTTTTTTTAATGTGTGTACGTATTTATTTATTTATTTATTTATTTATTTATTTATTTATTTATTTATTTATTATTTTGCTCTAACAAGAATTAATCTATATTTAATTAAATCAATTACATTTTATTTTACATTTGATTTGTCCATTTCTGCATCTAAACGCCTAAAAACCTAAAACATGCTCTATTATACTATTGTTAGCAATTTCTTTATCGTCCAATTTATCTGGTGTACACTTTCATTTTCATAATAAACTTGTTTGTTAGATTATACACAGTTACAGTGGTCTATAATAAATATTGACAGGTTTTATTCAAGCTGTTTAGAATGATTGCAGTAGGCAAATGTTTTGAAATGTAAATAAAATAAAAAAAATTTAAATAAATAAATAAATAAAAAACATTGGAAAAGAATAACTGTTGTACATTTTTATACATTTTGTATAATTTCATAGTTTATGCATTATAGTTATAAAAACAAATAAATTTAGCCACTCACATAAAATCTTATAGGCCTTATCCTTTTCTGACAGTTTTAGGGATTTTTAAAAATCCTAAAAAAACTTATTTGTGCTGCAAATAATAATTTCAAACTCAAACAGTAAATATTCAGTTCATGCTTTATAAAGCCTTGTCCCAATATTAATAGTCAGTAGTAAGCAGTTTATAAATACAGCTATAAAAAGCTTGTTCTTGGGTTATAAGCACATTTATTAAAAAGGAGAGTAAAGGGTCAGTTATCTTCCTATGAAAAATAAAAAACAAAACAAAAAACAAACAACAACACAGATTGATACAGAACTCAGAAATTTTATTGTGGATTTATGATAAAATCAGCCTGTAAATGAATTCATACTCCTCCAAGAAGACACAAGTTCACAGCAAACTTTTTTAACATGAAGCTAATATACTGAAGATGTTAAATTGCGAATGGGTTTAGGATACCTTAAATGGTGTGGCCATAGCGATTTATTAAAGTAACATAAAAAAATACAATCGTTATTTTACTATATCTTTAAAAATTTTCATTCCAACTCTTCATAATTTTTTATATACGTAGAAGTCATCATTTGAAGGAAGCACAGTAAGTTTCATAGCTTTATCATTTTCAAGAGCCAGCATAAAATGAAAACTATCATAACTTATAAATCAAGCTTGCAATTCTTAGTTCCAATAATGACCACCAGATGGAGCTATAGGATTACTTTTAAATAATTATTGTAAAACAAGTATGATTTAAATCATTTATAGAAATCTTTCAAAGAAAAATAATATGTATTTTATGTATTTTACTGATAAAATGACCCTCACTTAATTAGAATAACAAGCTGAAGTATTGTGAACTGTATATTAAGAATAATTATTTATAAGCTTTATGGACAGATACGTTTTGAGTGACTCTTGAAGGTTCAGCACCACATCCTCTTTTACCACTGTTTAAAGAATTTATCTTACAGAACAGGTGTGAATGAATTTTGGATAGCTTGAATGATTTTGCGTGGTGATTTTTTGAAATAACAGTAAAAAAGTAAACAGTAAATGTCTTTTATTTTTTAAGTGCAGCTTCTAAACACTTCAAAAAAATGTACACATAGCAGACAAGTCATTCTGAGGAAATATGCATAGTTCCATGACTAAACAACATTATATGGATGATAGAAAATTAAAAAACTATCATACATCTGATGTCACTCTGTCCCTCTGTCACTGTGGTTAATGTGTGTGTGTGTGTGTGTGTGTGTTTGTGTGTGTGTTAAGTGAATTAGGTGTGAAACTATCAGGGAGCATTTAGTCTCCAGCGCCAACATTTTACAGAACTGCCACTTTACTGGAGTCTCAGAATTACAATGTGCCAGGTTCTGAGAGATCTAAGATTCCCAAAAATTATTTAATTAGAATACTATGAAGTATTGTGAAATACTATATATTAAGACTTTATATATAGGCTTAATTAACAGATTAGAGTGACTCGTGAAGGACCAGCACCACCTCCTCTTGTCCGATGGTTTGAGGAATATATCTTCCAGAATCCGGGATTAAGATTTAGGAGCTCATTTTTATTCCACCTCCTTTCCTGAAAGTCTGTCTTGCAGAATTGACTAAAAATTAATCTTCACATTAATTCCTAATTATTTTGCAATTATTTTTGTCAGTTCTTCTTGACCTGTTTTTCTCTTCCAGCTTTCCTGGACTATTGTATAGCACTCATAAATGATTAAATAAAAAATAATGGTAGTTATTAAGATTGATATGGTTTGGAATTGGTAAAATGTGCTTGGAAAAAAATCACAATAAAACAATGTTTTAATGTTTAATTTGGAATATTAACTGACATGAATGAATGCTATATAAATATTGTTCATGTTAACATAATGTTTATAAATGAAATCTTATTGTAAAGTGTTACTAAAGTTATATATATATATATATATATTGTTCTGTGAATGTGATTTTAAAGTCTAGATGATTCGGATTAACCCTTTAACTGCCATATCATTTAAAACCTCACTGCCAGAGGGATATTGTGAATGCATGTGCCCGCTGGGCACAGTTTACCTGATGCCACCGGGGTGGCAATGGCATTGGTGGCTTGAGCCCGCCATCGCTGCTTGCAGCTATATTTATTATTATTAGGGCTCAAGCCCGAAGGGGCGAAGAGCCCTATTGTTCTTCTAAGGATTATTCTTCTTATTATTATTTTTTTTATTTTTTATTAAACCTTCCGGGGGTTTTTAGGGGCCTTAACATGCTCAAAAACTCTTGAAAATTGGCACACACATTGGAATCTGCGGCCATCAGGACGCTGCAGAGGCTGGGACCCGGGCGTGGCACAGGGACTCTACAGCGCCCCCTGGAACACCTTCAGAAATCTTGAACCATAGCTCACACACACTTGCATGTATTTATATGAAACTCGGTACACTTATAGATCTCATTAAGCCGAACAACTTTCACACTTTATGTCTTAGGCTCCGCCCAACAGGAAGTCAACTATTCAGGGCTGTTGAAAAAAAGCATGCTCTGGAATTTGAAATACTCCTCTGAGGTTTTCAACCCGTTCGTCACGAAACTCGGTGAACATGATCTCAAGACATTGGGGATGAAAAATTGCGAGGGGATTTTTGACATCTCGAACGGTTTGCCCGTGGTGAGGCGTTGAAATTATGGCGAGAAATGAGAAACAGGAAATGTCTAATAACGTCCACATACATTTCCTGAATTTGATCAAACTTCATTGGTTTGTTCGTTGTATGATACAGATCGTATATATGTGACTATTAAGAGTCAACGTTATAGCGCCACCAACTGGCAGCAGGAAGTGAGTCATTTTCAAAATGTTTTGAATTTAGCATCTTATTTTTACTCGATTTCCTTAAAACTTCATCAGAATAATGACAAAACACGGCCGATGTAAATCTGTTGTGGGGATATTGATATCTAATATGGCGTTGCCATGGCAACGTGTCAAACTTGAATGTTATGTTATGGTGAGTTTGAGGCAGACAACAAGCTCAGACTTACATGAAACTCAAAATACATATCGGTATTATTGATAGCTAGACAATGGCAAAAGCTTTTAAAAGGGCGTGAAGGAGGCACGCTATAGCGCCACCTTTTGTCAAAAGTGGGGGGGTTAGTTTTAGCTACAGACACAAAACTTGGTACATAAATTGTTCTAATCAAGACGGACAACTTTCTAATTCACAGTCATAAGCTATGATCAACAGGAAGTCGGCTATTTTGATTTGAATGTGTATTTTTGAGATTTTACAGTTGTGAATTAATGCATACTCCTCACAGGGGAAGTACACTATACACACCAAACTTTGTCTACATGAAGAAAAACCATTGAGGAACTTAAATTGCGAACGGATTTTGGTTAGCTTGAACGGTTTTGTCGTGGTGAATTTTTGAAATGACAGTAAAAAGGGAAACATTAATTGTCTTGTATGTTTAAATTGCAGCTTCCAAACACTTCGAAGCATTTTTTTATACAAAGATCAAATCATTCTGAGGAAATATGCATAGTTTCACGACTTTACAACACTGTATGGATAAAAGAAAATTAAAAAACTGTCAGACTTCTCAACTGACATGATCTCACTCTGGCCACCCTGTCTGTGTGAGGGAAGGGAGGGGGAGAGGGAGGGGGAGTGTGAGGGGGTTGGTGACTGTGACAGTGTGTGTGGACTGTAGGGAGGGGCTGTCTGGCAGAGAGAGAGAGAGAGAGACCTAATCGTCCCTTTAATAATCAGGAAAAAAAAAATTGTATTTTTATTATTGTTATTGTTTTTGTTGTTGCTAATGGTGGTGTTTTTTCCTTTCATTACAGGTTAAGAAATCTCTTAGGCCTTATCCTTTTCTGACAGTTTTAGGGATTTAAAAACATCCTAAGAACCCTAATTTGTGCTGCAAATAATAATTTCAAACTCATTTGATACTGACCTATGACAACCTGTGACGTGACATGACATTTATTAATCTCATGGATGTAACAGTAAAACTCTTCAACTGACAGATAAAGCTTCAAATGCAAGCAAAACTATTTCACAAATGCTTATAGGTCATTAAAATCATTACAAAACACTAATAAATTATTTAAGGATTTGGTAACACTGTAAAATAAAGTCTAATTTGTTAACATTATGCAGTATAACATAGTATGCAGTCTTCGTAGGGCACCAACTCCCAGAGGGGGCACCATCCCAGTTGCTCAAAAAAAAAAAAAAAAAAAAAAACATGCGCCATTCTCCCATTCGCGCTCACGACCGCTCACACCTCATGTTTGCGGCTGAATGTTCGTAATTGATGGATGGACATCTATGCCTGGGTATAGGACATCAGCAATCCGGCACAGAGAAAAGAAAACTAAAGAAAATAAAACAGGCATAAAGTTGTCTTGACATTGGACTTTCTAGAGTCTCAAATTTAGGGCCGGTCTCTAAAGTTACATGTGATATTGTTATACACTTTTCTAACGTCAGTAGCATTTGAAGAGAATGACTTACAGTCATAAAAACAACTGTAATTGTTCATCTAGGTGACAGCTATAATGCACAATTAAATTGAATGTTTGATATTTATTACAACAAACTGTAAGTCATATGTAAATTATGCAACTTTTTCACATGGGCTCAAATGCAAATTTGAAGCTCAATAGCATTTGAGAAGAAAGACTTGCAGTCACAAAGCAATTGTAATGTGTTCATATAGGTGTCAGCTACAATGCACACCTTATACATTTTTTATAAATATAAAGTGTTACTAAAGTTATATATATTGTTCTGTGTATGTGATTTCAAAGTCTAGATTGGTCGGATTAACCCTTTAACTGCCGCATCCCTTAAAACTGATTGTCAGAGGGTTACTGTAAATGCTTATGCCCGCTGGGCACAGTTTTCCCGATGCCACCAGGGTGGCGTTGCACTGATGGCTTGAGCCCGACATCGCTGCTTGCAGCTATATTTCTTATTATTTTTTTTATTTTTTATTTAACCTTCCGGGGGATTTTAGGGGCCTTAACATGCTCAAAAACTCTTGAAAATTGGCACACACATTGGAATCTGCGGCCATCAGGACGCCGCACAGGCTGGGACCCGGGCGTGGCACAGGGACTCTACAGCGCCCCCTGGAACACCTTCAGAAATCTTGAACCATAGCTCACACAGACTTGCATGTATTTATATGAAACTCGGTACACTTATAGATCTCATTGAGCCGAACAACTTTCACACTTTATGTCATAGGCTCCGCCCAACAGGAAGTCAGCTATTCAGGGCTGTTTAAAAAAAGCATGCTCTGGAATTTGAAATACTCCTCTGAGGTTTTCAACCCGTTCGCCACGAAACTCGGTGAACATGATCTCAAGACATTGGGGACGAAAAATTGCGAGGGGATTTTTGATATCTTGAACGGTTTGCCCGTAGCGAGGCGTGGAAATTATGGCGAGAAATGAGAAACAGGAAATGTCTAATAACATCCACATACATTTCCTGAATTTTATCAAACTTCATTGGTTTGTTCGTTGTATGATACCGATCATATATATGTGACTATTAAGAGTCAACGTTATAGCGCCACCAACTGGCAGCAGGAAGTGAGTCATTTTCAAAATGTTTTGAATTCAGCATCTTATTTTTACTCGATTTACTTAAAACTTCATCAGAATAATGACAAAACATGGCCGATGTAAATCTGTTGTGGGGATATTGATATCTGATATGGCGTTGCCATGGCAACGTGTCAAACTTGAATGTTCTGTTATGATGAGTTTGAGGCAGACACCAACCTCAGATTTACATGAAACTAAAAACACATATCAGTATTAGTGATAGCTAGACAATGGGAAAAGCTTTTAAAAGGGCGTGAAGGAGGCATGCTATAGCGCCACCTTTTGTCAAAAGTGGGGGGTTTAGTTTTAGCTACAGACACCAAACTTGGTACATAAATTGTTCTTATCAAGACGGACAACTTTCTAATTCACAGTCATCAGCTACGACCAACAGGAAGTCGGCTATTTTGATTTGAATATTTAAATTGAGCTCTGATTTAATGCATTCTCCTCAGAGGAAATGTTCACTATACTCACCAGACTTTGTCTACATGTTGAAAAAACATTGAGGAACTTAAATTGCGAACAGATTTTGGTTAGCTTGAACCGTTTTGTCGTGGTGATTTTTTGAAATGACAGTAAAAAGGGAATCATTAATTGTCTTGTATTTTTAAATTGCAGCTTCCAAACACTTAAAAAAAAAATCATACAGATATCAAATCATTATGAGGACATATGCATAGTTTCATGACCTTACAACACTGTATGATTAAAAGAAAATAAAAAAAAACTGTCAGACATCTCAACTCACTCTGTCCCTCAGTTTGAGCAATGTATGTGTGCTGACTGAGTGCATGTGTGTGTGTGAGTGTGTGTGTGTGAGTGGGGGATGGGCATGAGCTGAGTGGCAGACACAATGAGAGAGAGAGAGAGAGAGAGAGAGAGACTTAATCATCTCTTTAATCACCAGAAAAAAAATGTATTTTAAATTGTTATTTTTTGTTGCTGTTGCTAACATTGCTGTTTTCATTACAGCTTAAGAAATCTCTTAGGCCTTATCCTTTTCTGACAGTTTCAGGAATTAAAAACAAAATTCTAAAAATACTTATTTGTGCTGCAAATAATAATTTCAACTCATTTGATACTGACCTATTCCATCCTGTGACATGACATGTATCTACATTTTTTAAATCTCATGGATGTAACAGTAAAACTGTTCAGTTCACAGATCAAGACTAAGCTTCTTTCACAAATGCTTATAAGTCATTAAAGGATTTAATAACACTGTAAAATAATGTCTAATTTGTTAACATTAGTAAATGCATTGGTAACACTTTATAATAACTGCACTCATTAGTAAATAGTCAGTTTATGCTTTATAAAGCCTTGTCCCAATATTAATAGTCAGTAGTAAGCAGTTTATAAATACAGCTATAAATAGCTTGTTCTTGGTTTATAAGCACATTTATTAAAAAGGAGAGTAATCTTTTCAGTTATCTTCCTATGAAAAATAAAAAAAAATAAAAATAAACAAACAACAACACATATTGATACAGAACTCAGAAATTTTATTGTGGATTTATGATAAAATCAGCATGTAAAAATGAATTCATACTCCTCCGAGAAGACATAAGTAGTTCACACCAAACTTTTTCAACATGATGCTAATATACTGAAGATGTTAAATTGCGAATGGGTTTAGGATACCTTAAATGGTGTGGCCATAGCGATTTATTAAAGTAACATAAAAAAATACAATAGTTATTTTACGATATCTTTAAAATTTTTCATTTCAACTCTTCATAATTTTTTATATATGTAGAAGTCATCATTTGAAGGAAGCACAGTAAGTTTCATAGCTTTATCATTTTCAAGAGCCAGCATAAAATTAAAACTATCATAACTTATAAATCAAGCTTGCAATTCTTAGTACCAATAATGGCCACCAGATGGAGCTATAGGATTACTTTTAAATAATTATTGTAGAAACGAGTATGATTTAAATCATTTATAGAAATAATATGAATTTTATGTATTTACTGATAAAATGACCCTCACTTAATTAGAATAACAAGCTGAAGTATTGTGAACTGTATATTAAGAAATAATTCTTTATAGGCTTTATGGACAGATAAGTTTTGAGTGACTCTTGAAGGTTCAGCCCCACATCCTCTTTTACCACTGTTTTAAGAATTTATCTTACAGAACAGGTGCGAATGAATTTTGGATAGCTTGAATGGTTTTGTCGTGGTGATTTATTGAAATAACAGTAAAAAAGTAACCAGTAAATGTCTTTTTATTTTTTTAAAGTGTGTGAATGTGTGGGAGAGGGGATGGGCTTGGTGTCAGAGAGAGAGAGAGAGGGAGAGGGAGACTTAATCATCTCTTTAATCACCAGCAGACAAAAAAGCAATTTGGTGTTGTTGTTGTTTTTTCATCATTACAGCTTAAGAAATATCTTAGGCCTCAACATCAACTGTTGATAGCCTACTCCCAAAATTAATAGTCATTAGTAAGCATTTTATAAATACAGCTATTATTAAATTGTTCATGGTTTATATGCACATTTATTTTGAGGAGATTAAAGGCTGTAATCTTCCTAAAAAAAAATAAAAAATAAAAAAAAATAAAAAAAATAAACAAACACAGAACTCAGAAACATTTATTTCAAGATGCAATAAAAGAAAACTGTACACTATATATATATATATATATATATATATAATTGCATAAGTTTATATTTATTTTTTTATCAAGTGTACAGCTAATAATAATAATAATAATAATAATAATAATAATAATAATAATAATAATAATAATAATAATAATGCATTTTATTTAAGGCGCCTTTCAAACCACTGAAGGTCACCGTACAACAAGTAACAACAGTAACAATATTAAAACAAAAAATAACAGCAAATAACAATGTCAATAAAAAAAACACAATAATATCAGAATAGCACAACATATTGTGGAATACTATATTAAGACTTTATATATAGGCTTTATGAACAGATAGGTTTTGAGAGATTCTTGAAGTACTAGCATCACCTCCTCTTGTACGACGGTTTGAGGAATGTATCTTCCAGATATCTTCCGCTCCCTATATGCAGAATACGCAGTCTTCGTAGGGCACCAACTCCCAGAGGGGGCACCATCCCAGTAGCTCAAAAAAAAATAAAACATGCACCATTCTCCCATCCGCGCTCGCGACCGCTCGGACATTTGCGGATGAATGTTCATAATTGATGGATGGACATCTATGCCCGGGTAAAAGACATCAGCAATCCGGCACAGAGAAAAGAAAAATAAAGTAAAAAACAAAACAAAAACAGGCATAAAGTTGGCTTGACATTGGTTATTCGAGAGTCTCAAATTTAGGGACCGTCTCTAAAGTTACATGTGATATTGTTATACACTTTTCTAACGTCAGTAGCATTTGAAGAGAATGACTTACAGTCATAAAAACAACTGTAATTGTTCATCTAGGTGACAGCTATAATGCACCATTAAATTGAATGTTTGATATTTATTAAAACAAACTGTAAGTCATATGTAAATTATGCTACTTTTTCACATGGGCTCAAAAGCAAATTTGAAGCTCAAAAGCATTTGAGGAGAAAGACTTGCAGTCATAAACCAATTGTAATGTGTTCATTTAGGTGTCAGCTACGATGCACAACTTATAAATTTTATATATATATTAAAATAAAGTGTTACTAAAGTTATATATATTGTTCTGTGTATGTGATTTCAAAGTCTAGAGGGGTCGGATTAACCCTTTAACTGCCATATCCCTTAAAATTTGATTGCCAGAGGGTTACTGTAAATGCTTATGCCCGCTGGGCACAGTTTTCCCGATGCCACCGGGGTGGTGTTGCACTGACGGCTTGAGCCCGCCATCGCTGCTTGCAGCTATATTTCTTCTTCTTCTTCTTCTTCTTCTCCCGAATGAATCGCATTTTTGAGGGCTTTAACATGCTCAAAAAGTCATGAAACTTTGCACACGCGTCAAACCTGGTGAAAATTTTCGTCTGATATAGGATTCAGAAGAGGGTGTGGCAAAATGGCTCGACAGCGCCACCTATACTAAGAAAATCAACAGCCTTCCAGCTATGTTTCACGTACATGCACGAAAATCGGCACACATATGTAACACACCAATACCTACAAAAAAGACTCTTGGAGCGAAATTCTAAACCCAGCAGGAAGTCGGTTATTTTTAATATTATGAGCATATTTTGTGTAATTTTGGTCATTTCCATGTGTTGTATTTTAACGAACTCCTCCTAGAGAGTTCTTCAAATCAACACCAAATTTGGTATGCCTAATCTAAAGGCCTTTGCGATGTTAAATTGCGAAGATCTTGAGTTTTCGTTGAAGGGCGTGTCCGTGGCGGCCTGGCGAATTTCGATGATTCGCCATGAAAAATGAAGTTGCTATAACTCACACATACAATGTCCAATCTGCCCCAATCTTCACATGTTGGATAAGACTCTTGACCTGAACAGATCTACATGCCAATATTCAGTTATAGTCATAGCGCCACCTATTGGCAACAGGAAGTGACATATTTTACGCTGCGACGAACTACTCCTAGAAATTTTATGACATCAATGTCTTTTTTGTGGTCCGTCTAATCTAAAGGCCTGTGCGATGTTCAGTTGTGAAGATCTTGAGTTTTCGTTAAAAGGCTTGTTCATGGCGCCGCGACGAAGTTCGATGTCTCGCCATGGGAATAAAAGATGTTATAACTCAGGCATAAAATGTCCGATCTTCCCCAAACTTCACATGTTTGATAAGAGTCCTGACCTGAACAGATCTGCAGGCCAATATTCCACCGGGTGTGGCAGAATGGCTCTATAGCGCCACCTATACACTTTCAACGGAGTGCGCCTCGAGCTATGTTTCACGTACATGTACAAAAATTGGTACACACATGTAATACTCCAATACCTACAAAAAAGTCTCTTGGTACGAAATCCGGATCCCAACAGGAAGTCGGTTATTTTGAATTTTCCCTTCAAAATTGGTGTTGTTTTTGCCATTTTCAGGGGTTGTACTTTAACGAACTCCTCCTAGAGATTTATTCAGATCAACACCAAACTTGGTCAGTGTAATCTAAAGCCCTTTGCAATAATAAATTGCGAAGGACTTGACGTTTCGTTAAAGGGCGGGTCCATGGCGGCCTGACAAATTTCGATGTTTCGCCATGAAAAAGGAAGTTGCTGTAACTCAAGACATACAATGTCCAATCTGCCCCAAACTTCACATGTTGGATAAGACTCTTGACCTGAACAGATCTACATGCCAATATTCAGTTATAGTCATAGCGCCACCTATTGGCAACAGGAAGTTACATATTTTACACTGCAACAAACTACTCCTAGAAATTTTATGACATCAATGTCTTTTTTGTGGTCAGTCTAATCTAAAGACCTGTGTGATGTTTAGTTGTGAAGATCTTGAGTTTTTGTTAAAAGGTGTGTCCAATAGCGCCGTGATGAAGTTCGATGTCTCGCCATGGGAATAAAAGATGTTATAACTCAGGCATAAAATGTCTGATCTTGCCCAAACTTCACTTGTGTGATAAGGGTCCTGGCCTGAACAGATCTGAAGGCCAATATTCCATCGAGTGTGGCAAAATGGCTTGATAGCGCCACCTATACACTTTCAACGGAGTGCGTATACACTTTAAACGGAGTGCGCCTCGAGCTATGTTTCACGTACATGTACAAAAATCGGTACACACATGTAACACACCAATATCTACGAAAAAGTCTCTTGGTACGAAATCCAAATCCCAACAGGAAGTCAGTTATTTAGAATTTTCTGTGCAAAATTAGTGTTGTTTTGGCCATTTTCAGGGGTTGTACTTTAACGAACTCCTCCTAGATATTTATTCAGATCAACACCAAACTTGGTCAGAGTAATCTAAAGCCTTTTGCGATCTTAAATTGCGAAGATTTTGAGGTTTCGTTAAAGGGCGTGTCCATGGCGGCCTGACAAATTTTGTTGTTTTGCCATGAAATAGGATGTTGTTGTAACTCAGACATAAAATGTCCAATCCTCCCCAAACCTCACATGTTCGATAAAAGTCCTGCTCTGAACACATCTGAAGGGCAATATTCCATTATAATGATAGCGCCACCTGCTGGCAACAGGAAGATTGGCACATATATGGAATAAACATTGATATATTCTACTTATATTTATGAGTTTAAACGCATATTTCTCACCGTTCACCTATTAACTAAAGCCACTCGCTGCCGGTGAGCCCGGGTGCGAGGGCCCGTTCATCGCTGCTTGCAGCTTTAATTAGGGCCCGAGCACCGATGGTGTGAGGACCCTCTTGTTTCTGTGTTGTTTATTATTAGGGCTCAAGCCCGAAGGGGCGAAGAGCCCTATTGTTCTTCTAAGGATTATTAGGGCCCGAGCCAATGGGCGCAGGGCCCTATTGTTCCCCTAAGGATTATTAGGGCTCAAGCCCAAAGGGCGAGAGGCCTATTGTTTTCCTTAGGATTATTTTTTATTATTATTATTATTATTATTATTATTTTTTTCCAACGTCTCGGGGGCTTTTGGGGCCCTTAACGTGCTTAAAAAGTCTTGAAAATTGGCACACAGATTGGAACCTGCGGCCATTAGGGCCGGGCAGAGACTGATACACGGGCGTGGCACAGGGGCTCTACAGCGCCCCCTGGAATATGGAGGGCCATATATCATACATTCTTGCTCGTAGACGTATGAAACTCGGTACACATATAAATCTCATCAATCCAAACAACTTTTGTATTGCATATCATAGGCTCCGCCCAACAGGAAGTTGGCTATTTAGGGTTTAGTATTCAAATTTTTCGTCAAAGTTGTGGGGGCTTTTGGGGTCCTTAACATACTCAAAAACTCTTGAAAATTTGCGCACTCTTTGGAATCTGTGGCCTTTAGGAGCCTGCAGAGGCTGGGACCCGGGCGTGGCACAGGGGCTCTACGGCGCCCCCTGGAACACAGTCAGAAATGTTGATGTATAGCTCACACATACTTGCACATATTCATATGAAACTCAGTACACATATAGATCTCATCGTGCCAAACAACTTTCGTATTGCATGTCATAGGCTCCGCCCAACAGGAAGTCAGCTATTTAGAGTTATGTAAAAAGCGCATGCTCTGGAATTTGAAATACTTGTCATAGGTTTTTTTCTCGATTGCCGCCAAACTCGGTCAACATGATCTCAAGACACTGGGGATGAAAAATTGCCAGGGGATTTTTGATATCTCGAACGGTTTGCTCGTGGCGAGGCGTTGAAATTATGGCGAGAAATGAGAAACAGGAAGTGTCTAATACCGTCCACATACATTTCCTGATTTTAATCAAACTTCATCAGATTATTCGTTGTATGATGTCGATCGCATATATGTGACTATTAGGAGTCAAAGTTATAGCGCCACCAACTGGCAGAAGGAAGTGTGTCATTTTCAAAATGATTTGAATTCAGCATCTTATTATTACTCGATTTGCTTCAAACTTCATCAGAATAATGTTAAAACACAGCCGATATAAATCTGCAAGGGGGATATTGATATCTAAAAAATTGTTGGCATGGCAACATGTCAAACTGGAATACTTCTCAGGTGATTTTGAGGCATATAACATGCTTAGAATTTCATCAAACTCAGAACACATATCAGTATTAGTGACAGCTAGACACTGGCAAAAGTTCATAAGAGGGCGTGGAAGAGGCACTCTATAGCGCCACCTTTTGTAAAAAGTGAGGGGGTTAGTTTTAGCTACAGACACCAAACTCGGTACAAAAATTGTTCTTATCAAGACGGACAACTTTCTAATTCACAGTCATCAGCTACGACCAACAGGAAGTCGGCTATTTTGATTTGAATGTGGATTGTTTTTTACATTTAGCTGTGAATTAATGCATACTGCTCAGAGGAGAGTAACACTATACACACCAAACTTGGTCTACATGTTGAAAAAACATTGAGGAACTTAAATTGTGAATGGGTTTTGGATAGCTTGGATGGTTTTGTCGTGGTGATTTTTTTAAATGACAGTAAAAATGGAATTATTAATTTTCCTGCATTTTTAAATTCCAAACACTTCAAAACCTTTTTTCATACAGAAAAAAAAGTTATTCTGAGTAAATATGCATAGTTTCATGACTTGACAACACTGTATGGATAACATAAAATTAAAAAACTGTCAGACATCTCATCTCACTCTGTCCATCTGTTTGAGTGTGTGTGCTTAGACTTCCATTGTCTGAGAGAAACAGCGCCCCTACAGGTGCAGTTACCGGACTAAATAAGGCATCTGAAAAAGGGAGGAGACTCTCTTTTGGTTTCGCTTTTAAATCGGTTAACATACAAATAAATACTTGGATTTAATTCACACTGACAAGCTAAACAAACATATATGATTATTATCAGGTCAGGGCTCATTAATAATGGTTGTGTGGTCAGTGATACGTGAGAAACATGAGAGATGAATCACCGCTCTGAGCAGGAGCGTGTGGAATGACAAGCTCAGAAAAAAACGAGTTTATTCTTGTTTTATAGCTATTAAAAATAAAGTATTGCAGCGATATCACACAATTCACCAATTAGAACACACCAAGAGCTAAATTAAGATGTTTTTGAACTGTTTGTGTGAAAATGATATATTCGCGGCTGCCTGTCTGAAATCACTGCCTCCGATCAGCGCGTACAGTGTCACAAGTTCAAAACTAACGAATTTATTCTTGTTTAAGAGCTTTTTAAAATAAATTATTGCCATAAATGCACACAAGACACCCATTATAACACAACACGAGCTAAATGCAGGTGTTTGTGACCCGTTTAAGTGTGCAAGACTATTTGAAAGCGCGACTGGCAGAATAACATATATCTCTCGAGCTGCAGGATTCCGCCTTTCGTCGTAAGAACGAACACATCACGGACAAGATTATTTCAAAATACATAATAGCTTGGCTAATATAAACGAAAACAGCCACGTGAACATAAACTGTTGAGAAATAAATCTGAAGTGGATCTACTGGATTTTAATATTAAGTGACCGCATATACCAGCTGCTTCTGTCTTCAATTTTAATCTATAAAAAATGAATCTCATTCATCTTGGCTGCTTTTTTAATGTGTGTACGTATGTATTTATTTATTTATTTATTTATTTATTATTTTGCTCTAACAAGAATTAATCTATATTTAATTAAATCAATTAAATTTTATTTTACATTTGATTTGTCCATTTCTGCATCTAAACGCATAAAAAAAAACTAAAACATGCTCTTTTATACTATTGACTATTATATTTTCTTTATCGTCCAATTTATCTGGTGTACACACTTCCATTTTCATAATAAACTTGTTTGTTCCATTATACAGTTATAGTGGTCTATAATAAATATTAACAGGTTTTATTCAAGCTGTTTAGAATGATTGCAGTAGGCTATTTTTTTTAAATGTAAATCCCCCCAAAAAATTATTGTTATTGTACATTCAATAAATAAAAAACATTGGAAAACAATAACTGTTGTACTTTTTTTATACATTTTGTATAATTTCATAGTTAATGCATTATAGTTATAAAAACAAATACATTTTGCCACAAACATAGTAATTTTAGGCCTTATCCTTTTCTGACAGTTTTAGGGATTTTTAAAAATCCTAAAAAACCTTATTTGTGCTGCAAATAATAATTTAAAACTCAAAAAGTAAATAGTCAGTTCATGCTTTATAAAGCCTTGTCCCAATATTAATAGTCAATAGTAAGCAGTTTATAAATACAGCTATAAAAAGCTTGTTCTTGGTTTATAAGCACATTTATTAAAAAGGAGAGTAAAGGGTCAGTTATCTTCCTATGAAAAATAAAAGATAAAAATAAACAAACAACCACACAGATTGATATAGAACTCAGAAATTTTATTGTGGATTTATGATAAAATCAGCCTGTAAATGAATTCATACTCCTCCTCATACTACTCCATACTCCTTTTTCAACATGATGGCAATATACTGACATGTTAAATTGTGAATGAGTTTAGGATAGCTTAAATGGTGTTGCCATAGAGATTTATTAAAGTAACATAAAAAAATACAATAGTTATTTTACTATATCTTTAAAATTTTTCATTCTTACTCTTCATAATTTTTTATATAAGTAGAAGTCATCATTTGAAGGAAGCACAGTAAGTTTCATAGCTTTATCATTTTCAAGAGCCAGCATAAAATTAAAACTATCATAACATATAAATCAAGCTTGCAATTCTTAGTACCAATAATGGCCACCAGATGGAGCTATAGGATTACTTTTAAATACTTATTTTAGAAACGAGTATGATTTAAATCATTTATAGAAATCTTTCAAAGAAAAATAATATGAATTTTATGTATTTTAATGATAAAATGACCCTCACTTAATTAGAATAACAAGCTGAAGTATTGTGAAATACTGTATATTAAGAATAATTCTTTATAGGCTTTATGGACAGATACATTTTGAGTGACTCTTGAAGGATCAGCACCACATCCTCTTTTACCACTGTTTAAAGAATGTATCTTACAGAACAGGTGCGAATAAATTTTGGATAGCTTGAATGGTTTTGTCGTGGTGATTTTTTGAAATAACAGTAAAAAAGGAACCAGTAAATGTCTATTTTTTTTTTTTAAGTGCAGCTTCTAAACACTTCAAAAAAAATTTACACATAGAAGACAAGTCATTCTGAGGAAATATGCATAGTTTCATGACTATACAACACTATATTGATGATAGAAAATTAAAAAACTATCATACATCTAATGTCACTCTGTCCCTCTCTCACTGTGGGTAATGTGTGTGTGTGTGTGTGTGTGTGTGTGTGTGTGTGTGTGTTTTAACTGAATTAGGTGTGAAACTATCAGGGAGCATTTAGTCTCCAGCGCCAACATTTTACAGAACTGCCACTTTCCTGGAGTCTCAGAATTACAATTTGTCAGGTTCTGAGAGATCTAAGATTCCAAAAAATTATTTAATTAGAATATCATGAAGTATTGTGAAATACTATATATTAAGACTTTATATATAGGCTTTATGAACAGATTAGAGTGACTCGTGAAGGACCAGCACCACCTCCTCTTGTCCGATGGTTTGAGGAATATATCTTCCAGAATCCGGGATTAATATATACAGTATTGTTCAAAATAATAGCAGTACAATGTGACTAACCAGAATAATCAAGGTTTTTAGTATATTTTTTATTGCTACGTGGCAAACAAGTTACCAGTAGGTTCAGTAGATTGTTAGAAAACAAACAAGACCCAGCATTCATGATATGCCATATATATATGGGATATATATATGGGATATATATATAAATGTGATTTTAATGTCTAGATGATTCGGATTAACCCTTTAACTGCCGTATCCTTTAAAACCTCACTGCCAGAGGGCTATTGTGAATGCATGTGCCCGCTGGGCACCGTTTACCAGATGCCACCGGGGGTGGCGATGGCATTGGTGGCTTGAGCCCGCCATCGCTGCTTGCAGCTATATTTCTTATTATTTTTATTTTTTTTTTAACCTTCCGGGGGTTTTTGGGGGCCTTAACATACTCAAAAACTCTTGAAAATTGGCATACACATTGGAACCTGCGGCCATCAGGTCGCCGCAGAGACTGGAACCCGGGCGTGGCATAGGAGCTCTACAGCGCCCCCTGGAACACCGTCAGAAAATCCTGAACCATAGCTCACACATACTTGCATGTATTTATATGAAACTCAGTACACTTATAGATCTCATTGAGCCGAACAACTTTCACGCTCTATGTCATAGGCTCCGCCCAACAGGAAGTCAGCTATTCAGGGCTGTTTAAAAAAAGCATGCTCTGGAATTTGAAATACTCCTCTGAGGTTTTCCACCCGTTTGCCACAAAACTTGGTGAACATGATCTCAAGACATTGAGGATGAAAAATTGCGAGGGGATTTTTGATATCTCGAACGGTTCGCCCGTGGTGAGGCGTTGAAATTAGGGCACAAAATTTGAAACAGGAAGTGCCTAATAACATCCGCATACATTTCCTGAGTTTCATCAAACTTCATCGGTTTGTTCATTGTAATATGTTACTCGCATATATGTAACTATAAGGTGTCAAAGTTACAGCGCCACCAACTGGCAGCAGGAAGTGTGTCATTTTCAAAATTCTTTTAATTCAGCGTCTTATTTTTACTCGATTTGCTTCAAACTTCATCAGAATAATGACAAAATACAGCTGATGTAAATCTGTTGTGGGTATACTGATATCTAATATAGTGTTGCCATGGCAACGTGTCAAACTTGAATATTCTGTTATGGTGATTTTGAGGCAGACAACAAGCTCAGATTTACATTAAACTCAGAACACATATCCGTATTAATGATATCTAGACAATGGCATAAGCTTTTAAAAGGATGTGATGGAGGCACTCTATAGCGCCACCTTTTGTCAAAAGTGGGGAGGTTAGTTTTAGCTACAGACACCAAACTTGGTACATAAATTGTTCTTATCAAGACGGACAATTTTCTAATTCACAGTCATAAGCTACGACCAACAGGAAGTCAGCTATTTTGATTTGAATATGTATTTTTGGCAAATTCGGCTGTGAATTAATGCATACTCCTCACAGGGGAAGTGCACTATACACACCAAACTTTGTCTACATGTTGAAAAAACATTGAGGAACTTAAATTGCGAATGGATTTTGGATAGCTTGAACGGTTTTGCCGTGGTGATTTTTTGAAATAACAGTAAAAAGGGAAACATTAATTGTCTGGTATTTTTAAATTGCAGCTTCCAAACATTTCAAAACCATTTTTCATTTAGAGAACATGCGATTCTGAGGAAATATGCATAGTTTCACGACTTTACAACACTGTAAGATTAAAATAAAATTATAAAACTGTCAGACATCTGATCTCACTCTCTGGCATTCTCTCTGTGTGAGGTAAAGGAGGGGGAGGGGGAGGGGTGCTTGAGGGCCTGCCTGACAGAGAGAGAGAGAGAGAGAGAGAGAGAGAGTTAACATCTCTTTAATCATCAGAAAAAAACTGTAATTGTGTGTTGTTGATTTTTTTCATCATTACAGCTTAAGAAATCTCTCTATCATTTTCTATCATTTTTAGGGACGAAAAAAACCTAGTACAATTTGTAGGGCTCATACAAAATTATTTTATATAATTAGGTTAAGAATTATGTAAATTGCAAAATAAAAAACGATTTAAAAAATACATACACGATGACTTGTATATATTTTTTTGTTCTGATAATAATTTTAAACTTATTTGATACTGACCTATGACAGACATTCTGTGACATGACATGACATCACCTGAATTTACACAATCTTGCTGATTTAACAGTAAAACAGTTCAGCTCACAGATAAAGACTAAGCTGTAATGCAGGCAAACATATTTTACAAATGCTTATAGAGCAATAAAATCGTTAAAAATGCTTTTTCACAAAGTGCATAATAATAAGGCACGTTGATATTCTGATGACATTTTTTTCCAAGCACATTTTACCAATTTAAATCACATCAATCTCAATAAATTCTATAGATTTGGTATTTCATGATTTATGAGTGATATATATAATTGTCCTCGAAGGCTGGAAGTGTAAAGCTCATATTCAGGAGTGCTGAATATTTAGGCATGTCTTCTTGTCATGCATTGGTCAGAGCTCATTGTAGCGATGCTTCAGGTGTTGAAATATATTTTTTATACATTATACAGGTTCACTGTTTGCAGAGTGTATACAGTATGTGTATGTGGTGCAGACGCAGAAGCGAGAGCATGTTATTGTAACGCAAAAAAACATTAAAATAATGCGCGAGCATGAATCCCTCCACTTTAATGCACATTTCCTTTACTTTGTCACAAAACGCGTCCTCTGATACATGCTGCTTTTGCTCGGAGAGCGTGCGCGCACTTAAAACCCGTTTCCTCTGCTCAAACTGTGTCCTGTGCACTCACAACACTCTCTATGCTCATGTGCTAGATATTCATTATTTTCACACCTTTCTACTTCTAACCTTTTCTGTTCACATCTTTTACCATGTGCAGTGTGAATGCTCTGAACCATTAACATGGGCTCTGAAAAAAATATGCATTACAGATAGAACTTGTGAACCTGGCCTTGCATAGGCATATGCACAGTCTGTCCTGTTCTCTGCTACATTTAGGAACGCTTCATTCCGACTGGTTCAGATAGCAACACCAAACGTGCAGTGTGTAATACCTATCATGGCCACCACCAGATGGAGCTATAGGATTACTTTTAATTAATTGTTTTAGAAATGTGTATACAGCATTTAAATCATTTATAAAAATCTTTCAAAGTAAAATAATATGTATTTTAAAAAGCTAATGAATTTTACTGGTAATATAGTTTTATATAATAATTTCAGAAATGTTTATAGATCAATAAAAGTATTTTTAAAAATGGTTATAGATCATGAAAAGTGTTTTGCAACAATTTATAATAATCTCTCTTTGGTTTACATTAGTTAATGCATTAACTAACATGAACTAACAATGAACAATCTATTTTTCAGATAATTTATAAATCTTTTTTATGTTAGTTATTCCTATCATTAAAAATATTATTGTTTATGTTATTTCACAGTACATAAACTAATCTTAAAATAAAATTGTAATTAAAAAAATTATTATTAATAATGTATTAAAATATTTTAACTAAGCTTTAATTAACATTTATATAAACACTTATATTGAAAGAGACTGAAATGGAAGTAATTTTTACTTTTAAAAAACGCTTGTAAGACACAGTTAACAAATGCAGTGAGCAGATGAAAGGACAGAACAAAAAAGATATATAGTGCCCTCTATTGGCAACAGGAAGTGTCTTATTTTACGTTGCGACAAACTACGCCTAGAACTTTTTTTACATTAATATCTTTTTTGTGGTCAGTCTATCTTGAGTTTTTGTTAAAGGTCGTGTCCATGGCGCCATGACAAAATTGATGTCTCGCCATAGGAAGAGAAGTTGTTGTAACTCAGGCATAAAATATTCAATCTTCCCCAAACTTCAAATGTTCGATAAGAGTCTTGGCCTGAATACATCTGAAGGAAAATATTCCATTATAATGATAGCGCCACCTGCTGGCAAAAGGAAGATTGGCACATATAAATTACTTTGACATATTCCACTTATATTTACGACTTTAAATGCATATTTCTCGCCATTCGCCTTTTTTACTAAAGCCGCTTGCTGGCGGTGAGCCCGGGTGCGAGGGCCCGATCATCGCTGCTTGCAGCTTTAATTCTTATTATTTTTTTTATTTTTTATTTAACCTTCCGGGGGTTTTTAGGGGCCTTAACATGCTCAAAAACTCTTGAAAATTGGCACACACATTGGAATCTGCGGCCATCAGGACGCCGCAGAGGCTGGGACCCGGGCGTGGCACAGGGACTCTACAGCGCCCCCTGGAACACCTTCAGAAATCTTGAACCATAGCTCACACAGACTTGCATGTATTTATATGAAACTCGGTACACTTATAGATCTCATTGAGCCGAACAACTTTCACACTTTATGTCATAGGCTCCGCCCAACAGGAAGTCAGCTATTCAGAGCTGTTTAAAAAAAGCATGCTCTGGAATTTGAAATACTCCTCTGAGGTTTTCAACCCGTTCGCCACGAAACTCGGTGAACATGATCTCAAGACATTGGGGACGAAAAATTGCGAGGGGATTTTGATATCTTGAACGGTTTGCCCGTAGCGAAGCGTGGAAATTATGGCGAGAAATGAGAAACAGGAAATGTCTAATAACATCCACATACATTTCCTGAATTTTATCAAACTTCATTGGTTTGTTCGTTGTATGATACCGATCGTATATATGTGACTATTAAGAGTCAACGTTATAGCGCCACCAACTGGCAGCAGGAAGTGAGTCATTTTCAAAATGTTTTGAATTCAGCATCTTATTTTTACTCGATTTACTTAAAACTTCATCAGAATAATGACAAAACACGGCCGATGTAAATCTGTTGTGGGGATATTGATATCTGATATGGCGTTGCCATGGCAACGTGTCAAACTTGAATGTTCTGTTATGATGAGTTTGAGGCAGACACCAACCTCAGATTTACATGAAACTAAAAACACATATCAGTATTAGTGATAGCTAGACAATGGGAAAAGCTTTTAAAAGGGCGTGAAGGAGGCATGCTATAGCGCCACCTTTTGTCAAAAGTGGGGGGTTTAGTTTTAGCTACAGACACCAAACTTGGTACATAAATTGTTCTTATCAAGACGGACAACTTTCTAATTCACAGTCATCAGCTACGACCAACAGGAAGTCGGCTATTTTTATTTGAATATTTAAATTGAGCTCTGATTTAATGCATTCTCCTCAGAGGAAATGTTCACTATACTCACCAAACTTTGTCTACATGTTGAAAAAACATTGAGGAACTTAAATTGCGAACGGATTTTGGTTAGCTTGAACCGTTTTGTCGTGGTGATTTTTTGAAATGACAGTAAAAAGGGAATCATTAATTGTCTTGTATTTTTAAATCGCAGCTTCCAAACACTTTAAAAAAAATCATACAGAGATCAAATCATTCTGAGGACATATGCATAGTTTCATGACCTTACAACACTGTATGATTAAAAGAAAATTTAAAAAAAAACTGTCAGACATCTCAACTCACTCTGTCCCTCTGTTTGAGCAATGTGTGTGTGCTGACTGAGTGCATGTGTGTGTGTGAGTGTGTGTGTGAGTGGGGGATGGGCATGAGCTGAGTGGCAGACACAATGAGAGAGAGAGAGAGAGAGACTTAATCATCTCTTTAATCACCAGAAAAAAAAATGTATTTTAAATTGTTATTTTTTGTTGCTGTTGCTAACATTGCTGTTTTCATTACAGCTTAAGAAATCTCTTAGGCCTTATCCTTTTCTGACAGTTTCAGGAATTAAAAACAAAATTCTAAAAATACTTATTTGTGCTGCAAATAATAATTTCAACTCAATTGATACTGACCTATTCCATCCTGTGACATGACATGTATCTACATTTTTAAAATCTCATGGATGTAACAGTAAAACTGATCAGTTCACAGATCAAGACTAAGCTTCTTTCACAAATGCTTATAAGTCATTAATGGATTTAATAACACTGTAAAATAATGTCTAATTTGTTAACATTAGTAAATGCATTGGTAACACTTTATATAACTGCACTCATTAGTAAATAGTCAGTTCATGCTTTATAAAGCCTTGTCCCAATATTAATAGTCAGTAGTAAGCAGTTTATAAATACAGCTATAAATAGCTTGTTCTTGATTTATAAGCACATTTATTAAAAGGAGAGTAAAGGGTCAGTTATCTTCCTATGAAAAATAAAAAAATAAAAATAAACAAACAACAACACAGATTGATACAGAACTCAGAAAGTTTTATTGTGTGGATTTATGATAAAATCAGCATGTAAAAAATGAATTCATACTCCTCCGAGAAGACATAAGTAGTTCACACCAAACTTTTTCAACATGATGACTAATATACTGAAGATGTTAAATTGCGAATGGTTTAGGATACCTTAAATGGTGTGGCCATAGTGATTTATTAAAGTAAAATAAAAAATACAATAGTTATTTTACGATATCTTTAACATTTTTCATTTCAACTCTTCATAATTTTTTATATATATAGAAGTAATCATTTGAAGGAAGCACAGTAAGTTTCATAGCTTTATCATTTTCAAGAGCCAGCATAAAATTAAAACTATTCATAACTTATAAATCAAGCTTGCAATTCTTAGTACCAATAATGGCCACCAGATGGAGCTATAGGATTACTTTTAAATAATTATTGTAGAAACGAGTATGATTTAAATCATTTATAGAAATCTTCAAAGAAAAATAATATGAATTTTATGATATTTACTGATAAAAATGACCCTCACTTAATTAGAATAACAAGCTGAAGTATTGTGAACTGTATATTAAGAAATAATTCTTTATAGGCTTTATGGACAGATAAGTTTTGAGTGACTCTTGAAGGTTCAGCCCCACATCCTCTTTTACGACTGTTTAAAAGAATGTAAGCTTACAGGACAGGTGCGGATGAATTTTGGATAGCTTGAATGGTTTTGTCGTGGTGATTTATTGAAATAACAGTAAAAAAGTACCAGTAAATGTCTTTTATTTTTTTAAAGTGCAGCTTCTAAACATTTCAAAAAAATGTACACATAGAAGACAAGTCATTCTGAGGAAATAGCATAGTTTCATGAATATACAAACCTATATGGATGATAGAAAATTAAAAACTATCATACAATCTGATGTCACTCTGTCCCTCTGTCACTGTGGGTAATGTGTGTGTGTGTGTTGGTGTGTGTGTATGTGTGGTGGAGTGTTAAGTGAATTAGGTGTGAAACTATCAGGGAGCATTTAGTCTCCAGTGCCAACATTTACAGAACTGCCACTTTCCTGGAGTTCAGGAATTACAATTGTGTCAGGTTCTGAGAATCTAAGATTCAAAAAAATTAATTTGATTAGAATACCATGAAGTATTGTGAAATACTATATATTAAGGCTTTATATATAGGCTTTATGAACAGATTAGAGTGACTCGTTGAAGGACCAGCACCACTTCCTCTTGTCCAATGGTTTGAGAATATACTTCCAGAATACGGGATTAAGATTTAGGAGTCATTTTTTTCCACCTCCTTTCCTGAAAGTCGTCTTGCAGAATTGACTAAAAATTAATCTTCACATTAATTCCTAATTATTGCAATTCTTTTTGTCAGTTCTTTTCTTGACCTGTTTTTCTTCTTCTTTTCTGACCTCATGACCCAGTCAGCATTTTTTGTACAATGGCCAAGTCTTAACATATCCATTTCTGTATTGCATTTGTGTTTGATATTCTCATGGGCTTATACAGTTTGAGTTAAAACTCTTTTTTAGCGCATTTCATCTGTAAAAGAAAACATCGCCCAAATAATTCTGCCACACATGAATATAAGTAGTTTTTCGTCTTCCAGCTTCCTGACTATTGTATAGCACTCATAAATGATTAAATAAAAA